>NW_026646289.1:0-231042 GCF_949987535.1 Balaenoptera acutorostrata
GCCCTTTTGCCCGCTGGGAAGCGAGACTTCTTTGGAGCGCTGATTGGCCTTTCCAGGTTGCTTGGTTGGCCAAAAAGGGCGTATGCGTTTTTTCCTGAATATATTCAGGAAAAAACGCATACGCCCTTTTTGGCCAAGGGCATCATTGTCCACGTTTTGCCGCTTTTCATGTGCTTTCAAGGCGATTCGAATCTACCTCCTGAAATCTGTTTCCCTGCAATTCTGCCTTGCTTTCAAAGCCTCTTCGTTGCCTTCCCTTAATATATTTGTGGACGAGAGGTATCATTTAAAACTCTGCAGGTTTGTGAATTGCAGTGCCCCTGAGCTCCATTTTTCAACTTGCTTTTTTGGGAGCTGGCCGCCAAAGCGCAGGATTGCTCAGCAGGCCCTCTTCTGGTTCCGGGGGGCAGGCTGAGCTTGTGCTTAATTCTTCTTCCTGATGGGAAAATAGAGTGACCTGTGCCTGTCCCAACACCTAGAGCTAGTCTCTCATTGGTTCCCCCTCTTCCCGTTCATCCTCAGGACAAATTGCAACCTGTACGGAACAGGAGGTTAAAGGTGCTGATTCTCCAAGGAGGGAGATGGCTAGTAAATCGGCTGGAATGGCGAACCCGAGCAAAGGAGATGAGAAATGAGGTGCGTTTTAGAAACCTTTCCCGATCACACGGTGTACCATCTTCTGGGTTTCTCATGCCTGTTTCGACGTAGGAAGATGCCCTTGAACCTGGAGATTTGGGACCCATGGGATGGGTACCATGCAGTATTACTTGAAAGGGTCTGCGTTGGTTCACCCAACCTCACCGAACCTCTCAGCCCCAAGAGTGTCCACCCTTATGTCTCAATCAGCTGTGGGTCTAGATATGGTCAATCCAGGTTGCATCACAGCCCCTGAACGAATTTTGTAAGAATTTCTCTCTCTTTCACTGTCTTTGTTTCACGGGTTTTGAAAAGTAATTTATTTTTATAATGGGGTTTAGCTGCTTTTCACGGCTGTGTTTATGCCGCTTTACACCCCCCTTGACTCACTTACGGAGAGATATCAATACATAGGTTGAAGATTCTTACTAGTCAGATATATTCTTGTGCGGTGAATAGGGGGTGTTGAGTCCAGTTCACTGAAAAAGGAATAGGTCTTGTCTCTTACATATTGGGTTTATGGAACGGTATCGGAGCTAATTTGAAACCCTTGTTTTATGCATCACCCCACCTCACCTTTCCCGTTCAGCAGCCATAGTGTGTTTTCTAAACGTGTGACTCTGTTCTGTTTTGTAATTCAGTTCAAGTGTAGCGGTTTTTACATTCCCTCTAGAAGTGATATCTTATGATAAGTGTCTTTTTCTGTGTGACTTATTTCACTTAGAATCGTCGTACCTAAATCCACTCATCGTGCTGCTACTAGCCTTATGACGTGGATTTCATGGCTGAGTGATATTCCATTGTACATGAGGACCACAACTTCTTTATCCATTTTTCTCTTTCCTAGGATATTTAAGGTGTAATGAAGTGGGGGTTCTTGTCAACAGAGCAGCCCTAAACTTTGGGGTGCCTGTGTCTTGCTGATTTTTAGTTTTCCCAATTTATACGCCCATGAGTGGAAGTGCCCTATGCTCTCCAAGCTGTGTTTTTTAGATGTTTCAGAACACACCGTACACTTCTCCAGAGTGGCTGTTGGCAATTTACATCCCACCCATCAGCGTAGCAAGGCTCCCATTTCTCCATGGCGGTCCTGCATTTCTGGTTTGGACACTTTTTTCCGCATGGCCCTTTTGCCCGCTGGGAAGCGAGACTTCTTTGGAGCGCTGATTGGCCTTTCCAGGTGGCTTGGTTGGCCAAAAACGGCGTATGCGTTTTTTCCTGAATATATTCAGGAAAAAACGCATACGCCCTTTTTGGCCAAGGGCATCATTGTCCACGTTTTGCCGCTTTTCATGTGCTTTCAAGGCGATTCGAATCTACCTCCTGAAATCTGTTTCCTGCAATTCTGCCTTGCTTTCAAAGCCTCTTCGTTGCCTTCCCTTAATATATTTGTGGACGAGAGGTATCATTTAAAACTCTGCAGGTTTGTGAATTGCAGTGCCCCTGAGCTCCATTTTTCAACTCGCTTTTTTGGGACCGCCATGGCCGCAAAAGCGCAGGATTGCTTCAGGCCCTCTTCTGGTTCTGGGGGGCAGGCTGAGCTTGTGCTTAATTCTTCTTCCTGATGGGAAACTAGAGTGACCTGTGCCTGTCCCAACACCCTAGAGCTAGTCTCTCATTGGTTCCCCCTCTTCCCGTTCATCTCAGGACAAATTGCAACCTGTACGGAACAGGAGGGTAAAGGTGCTGATTCTCCAAGGAGGGAGATGGCTAGTAAATCGGCTGGAATGGCGAACCCGAGCAAAGGAGATGAGAAATGAGGTGCGTTTTAGAAACCTTTCCCGATCACACGGTGTACCATCTTCTGGGTTTCTCATGCCTGTTTTCGACGTAGGAAGATGCCCTTGAACCTGGAGATTTGGGACCCATGGGATGGGTACCATGCAGTATTACTTGAAAGGGTCTGCGTTGGCTCACCCAACCTCACCGAACCTCTCAGCCCCAAGAGTGTCCACCCTGATGTCTCAATCAGCTGTGGGTCTAGATATGGTCAATCCAGGTTGCATCACAGCCCCTGAACGAATTTTGGAAGAATTTCTCTCTCTTTCACTGTCTTTGTTTCACGGGTTTTGAAAGTAATTTATTTTTATAATGGGGTTTAGCTGCTTTTCACGGCTGTGTTTATGCCGCTTTACACCCCCTTGACTCACTTACAGAGAGATATCAATACATAGGTTTGAAGATTCTTACTAGTCAGATATATTCTTGTGCGGTGAATAGGGGGTGTTGAGTCCAGTTCACTGAGCAAGGAATAGGTCTTGTCTCTTACATATTGGGTTTATGGAACGGTATCTGAGCTAATTTGAAACCCTTGTTTTATGCATCACCCCACCTCACATTTCCCGTTCAGCAGCCATAGTGTGTTTCCTAAACGTGTGACTCTGTTCTGTTTTGTAATTCAGTTCAAGTGTAGCGGTTTTTACATTCCCTCTAGAAGTGATATCTTATGATAAGTGTCTTTTTCTGTGTGACTTATTTCACTTAGAATCGTCGTACCTAAATCCACTCATCGTGCTGCTACTAGCCTTATGACGTGGATTTCATGGCTGAGTGATATTCCATTGTACAGGAGGACCACAACTTCTTTATCCATTTTTCTCTTTCCTAGGATATTTAAGGTGTAATGAAGTGGGGGTTCTTGTCAACAGAGCAGCCCTAAACTTTGGGGTGCCTGTGTCTTGCTGATTTTTAGTTTTCCCAATTTATACGCCCATGAGTGGAAGTGCCCTATGCTCTCCAAGCTGTGTTTTTTAGATGTTTCAGAACACACCGTACACTTCTCCAGAGTGGCTGTTGGCAACTTACATCCCACCCATCAGCGTAGCAAGGCTCCCATTTCTCCATGGCCGGTCCTGCATTTCTGGTTTGGACACTTTTTTCCGCATGGCCCTTTTGCCCGCTGGGAAGCGAGACTTCTTTGGAGCGCTGATTGGCCTTTCCAGGTGGCTTGGTTGGGCCAAAAAGGGCGTATGCGTTTTTTCCTGAATATATTCAGGAAAAAACGCATACGCCCTTTTTGGCCAAGGGCATCATTGTCCACGTTTTGCCGCTTTTCATGTGCTTTCAAGGCGATTCGAATCTACCTCCTGAAATCTGTTTCCTGCAATTCTGCCTTGCTTTCAAAGCCTCTTCGTTGCCTTCCCTTAATATATTTGTGGACGAGAGGTATCATTTAAAACTCTGCAGGTTGTGAATTGCAGTGCCCCTGAGCTCCATTTTTCAACTCGCTTTTTTGGGACCTGGCCGCAAAAGCGCAGGATTGCTTCAGGCCCTCTTCTGGTTCTGGGGGGCAGGCTGAGCTTGTGCTTAATTCTTCTTCCTGATGGGAAACTAGAGTGACCTGTGCCTGTCCCAACACCTAGAGCTAGTCTCTCATTGGTTCCCCCTCTTCCCGTTCATCCTCAGGACAAATTGCAACCTGTACGGAACAGGAGGGTAAAGGTGCTGATTCTCCAAGGAGGGAGATGGCTAGTAAATCGGCTGGAATGGCGAACCCGAGCAAAGGAGATGAGAAATGAGGTGCGTTTTAGAAACCTTTCCCCGATCACACGGTGTACCATCTTCTGGGTTTCTCATGCCTGTTTTCGACGTAGGAAGATGCCCTTGAACCTGGAGATTTGGGACCCATGGGATGGGTACCATGCAGTATTACTTGAAAGGGTCTGCGTTGGCTCACCCAACCTCACCGAACCTCTCAGCCCCAAGAGTGTCCACCCTGATGTCTCAATCAGCTGTGGGTCTAGATATGGTCAATCCAGGTTGCATCACAGCCCCTGAACGAATTTTGGAAGAATTTCTCTCTCTTTCACTGTCTTTGTTTCACAGGGTTTTGAAAAGTAATTTATTTTTATAATGGGGTTTAGCTGCTTTTCACGGCTGTGTTTATGCCGCTTTACACCCCCTTGACTCACTTACAGAGAGATATCAATACATAGGTTTGAAGATTCTTACTAGTCAGATATATTCTTGTCCGGTGAATAGGGGGTGTTGAGTCCAGTTCACTGAAAAAGGAATAGGTCTTGTCTCTTACATATTGGGTTTATGGAACGGTATCTGAGCTAATTTGAAACCCTTGTTTTATGCATCACCCCACCTCACCTTTCCCGTTCAGCAGCCGTAGTGTGTTTCCTAAACGTGTGACTCTGTTCTGTTTTGTAATTCAGTTCAAGTGTAGCGGTTTTTACATTCCCTCTAGAAGTGATATCTTATGATAAGTGTCTTTTTCTGTGTGACTTATGTCACTTAGAATCGTCGTACCTAAATCCACTCATCGTGCTGCTACTAGCCTTATGACGTGGATTTCATGGCTGAGTGATATTCCATTGTACATGAGGACCCCAACTTCTTTATCCATTTTTCTCTTTCCTAGGATATTTAAGGTGTAATGAAGTGGGGGTTCTTGTCAACAGAGCAGCCCTAAACTTTGGGGTGCCTGTGTCTTGCTGATTTTTAGTTTTCCCAATTTATACGCCCATGAGTGGAAGTGCCCTATGCTCTCCAAGCTGTGTTTTTTAGATGTTTCAGAACACACCGTACACTTCTCCAGAGTGGCTGTTGGCAATTTACATCCCACCCATCAGCGTAGCAAGGCTCCCATTTCTCCATGGCCGGTCCTGCATTTCTGGTTTGGACACTTTTTTCCGCATGGCCCTTTTGCCCGCTGGGAAGCGAGACTTCTTTGGAGCGCTGATTGGCCTTTCCAGGTGGCTTGGTTGGCCAAAAAGGGCGTATGCGTTTTTTCCTGAATATATTCAGGAAAAAACGCATACGCCCTTTTTGGCCAAGGGCATCATTGTCCACGTTTTGCCGCTTTTCATGTGCTTTCAAGGCGATTCGAATCTACCTCCTGAAATCTGTTTCCTGCAATTCTGCCTTGCTTTCAAAGCCTCTTCGTTGCCTTCCCTTAATATATTTGTGGACGAGAGGTATCATTTAAAACTCTGCAGGTTTGTGAATTGCAGTGCCCCTGAGCTCCATTTTTCAAATCGCTTTTTTGAGAGCTGGCCGCAAAAGCGCAGGATTGCTTCAGGCCCTCTTCTGGTTCTGGGGGGCAGGCTGAGCTTGTGCTTAATTCTTCTTCCTGATGGGAAAATAGAGTGACCTGTGCCTGTCCCAACACCTGGAGCTAGTCTCTCATTGGTTCCCCCTCTTCCCGTTCATCCTCAGGACAAATTGCAACCTGTACGGAACAGGAGGGTAAAGGTGCTGATTCTCCAAGGAGGGAGATGGCTAGTGAATTGGCTGGAATGGCGAACCCGAGCAAAGGAGATGAGAAATGAGGTGCGTTTTAGAAACCTTTCCCGATCACACGGTGTACCATCTTCTGGGTTTCTCATGCCTGTTTTCGACGTAGGAAGATGCCCTTGAACCTGGAGATTTGGGACCCATGGGATGGGTACCATGCAGTATTACTTGAAAGGGTCTGCGTTGGCTCACCCAACCTCACCGAACCTCTCAGCCCCAAGAGTGTCCACCCTTATGTCTCAATCAGCTGTGGGTCTAGATATGGTCAATCCAGGTTGCATCACAGCCCCTGAACGAATTTTGGAAGAATTTCTCTCTCTTTCACTGTCTTTGTTTCACGGGTTTTGAAAAGTAATTTATTTTTATAATGGGGTTTAGCTGCTTTTCACGGCTGTGTTTATGCCGCTTTACACCCCCTTGACTCACTTACAGAGAGATATCAATACATAGGTTTGAAGATTCTTACTAGTCAGATATATTCTTGTGCGGTGAATAGGGGGTGTTGAGTCCAGTTCACTGAGCAAGGAATAGGTCTTGTCTCTTACATATTGGGTTTATGGAACGGTATCTGAGCTAATTTGAAACCCTTGTTTTATGCATCACCCCACCTCACATTTCCCGTTCAGCAGCCATAGTGTGTTTTCTAAACGTGTGACTCTGTTTTGTTTTGTAATTCAGTTCAAGTGTAGCGGTTTTAACATTCCCTCTAGAAGTGATATCTTATGATAAGTGTCTTTTTCTGTGTGACTTATTTCACTTAGAATCGTCGTACCTAAATCCACTCATCGTGCTGCTACTAGCCTTATGACGTTGATTTCATGGCTGAGTGATATTCCATTGTACATGAGGACCCCAACTTCTTTATCCATTTTTCTCTTTCCTAGGATATTTAAGGTGTAATGAAGTGGGGGTTCTTGTCAACAGAGCAGCCCTAAACTTTGGGGTGCCTGTGTCTTGCTGATTTTTAGTTTTCCCAATTTATACGCCCATGAGTGGAAGTGCCCTATGCTCTCCAAGCTGTGTTTTTTAGATGTTTCAGAACACACCGTACACTTCTCCAGAGTGGCTGTTGGCAATTTACATCCCACCCATCAGCGTAGCAAGGCTCCCATTTCTCCATGGCCGGTCCTGCATTTCTGGTTTGGACACTTTTTTCCGCATGGCCGTTTTGCCCGCTGGGAAGCGAGACTTCTTTGGAGCGCTGATTGGCCTTTCCAGGTGGCTTGGTTGGCCAAAAAGGGCGTATGCGTTTTTTCCTGAATATATTCAGGAAAAAACGCATACGCCCTTTTTGGCCAAGGGCATCATTGTCCACGTTTTGCCGCTTTTCATGTGCTTTCAAGGCGATTCGAATCTACCTCCTGAAATCTGTTTCCTGCAATTCTGCCTTGCTTTCAAAGCCTCTTCGTTGCCTTCCCTTAATATATTTGTGGACGAGAGGTATCATTTAAAACTCTGCAGGTTTGTGAATTGCAGTGCCCCTGAGCTCCATTTTTCAACTCGCTTTTTTGGGAGCTGGCCGCAAAAGCGCAGGATTGCTTCAGGCCCTCTTCTGGTTCTGGGGGGCAGGCTGAGCTTGTGCTTAATTCTTCTTCCTGATGGGAAAATAGAGTGACCTGTGCCTGTCCCAACACCTAGAGCTAGTCTCTCATTGGTTCCCCCTCTTCCCGTTCATCCTCAGGACAAATTGCAACCTGTACGGAACAGGAGGTTAAAGGTGCTGATTCTCCAAGGAGGGAGATGGCTAGTAAATCGGCTGGAATGGCGAACCCGAGCAAAGGAGATGAGAAATGAGGTGCGTTTTAGAAACCTTTCCCGATCACACGGTGTACCATCTTCTGGGTTTCTCATGCCTGTTTTCGACGTAGGAAGATGCCCTTGAACCTGGAGATTTGGGACCCATGGGATGGGTACCATGCAGTATTACTTGAAAGGGTCTGCGTTGGCTCACCCAACCTCACCGAACCTCTCAGCCCCAAGAGTGTCCACCCTTATGTCTCAATCAGCTGTGGGTCTAGATATGGTCAATCCAGGTTGCATCACAGCCCCTGAACGAATTTTGTAAGAATTTCTCTCTCTTTCATTGTCTTTGTTTCACGGGTTTTGAAAAGTAATTTATTTATATAATGGGGTTTAGCTGCTTTTCACGGCTGTGTTTATGCCGCTTTACACCCCCTTGACTCACTTACAGAGAGATATCAATACATAGGTTTGAAGATTCTTACTAGTCAGATATATTCTTGTGCGGTGAATAGGGGGTGTTGAGTCCAGTTCACTGAAAAAGGAATAGGTCTTGTCTCTTACATATTGGGTTTATGGAACGGTATCTGAGCTAATTTGAAACCCTTGTTTTATGCATCACCCCACCTCACCTTTCCCATTCAGCAGCCATAGTGTGTTGCCTAAACGTGTGACTCTGTTCTGTTTTGTAATTCAGTTCAAGTGTAGCGGTTTTTACATTCCCTCTCGAAGTGATATCTTATGATAAGTGTCTTTTTCTGTGTGACTTATTTCACTTAGAATCGTCGTACCTAAATCCACTCATCGTGCTGCTACTAGCCTTATGACGTGGATTTCATGGCTGAGTGATATTCCATTGTACAGGAGGACCACAACTTCTTTATCCATTTTTCTCTTTCCTAGGATATTTAAGGTGTAATGAAGTGGGGGTTCTTGTCAACAGAGCAGCCCTAAACTTTGGGGTGCCTGTGTCTTGCTGATTTTTAGTTTTCCCAATTTATACGCCCATGAGTGGAAGTGCCCTATGCTCTCCAAGCTGTGTTTTTTAGATGTTTCAGAACACACCGTACACTTCTCCAGAGTGGCTGTTGGCAATTTACATCCCACCCATCAGCGTAGCAAGGCTCCCATTTCTCCATGGCCGGTCCTGCATTTCTGGTTTGGACACTTTTTTCCGCATGGCCCTTTTGCCCGCTGGGAAGCGAGACTTCTTTGGAGCGCTGATTGGCCTTTCCAGGTGGCTTGGTTGGCCAAAAAGGGCGTATGCGTTTTTTCCTGAATATATTCAGGAAAAAACGCATACGCCCTTTTTGGCCAAGGGCATCATTGTCCACGTTTTGCCGCTTTTCATGTGCTTTCAAGGCGATTCGAATCTACCTCCTGAAATCTGTTTCCTGCAATTCTGCCTTGCTTTCAAAGCCTCTTCGTTGCCTTCCCTTAATATATTTGTGGACGAGAGGTATCATTTAAAACTTTGCAGGTTTGTGAATTGCAGTGCCCCTGAGCTCCATTTTTCAACTCGCTTTTTTGGGAGCTGGCCGCAAAAGCGCAGGATTGCTTCAGGCCCTCTTCTGGTTCTGGGGGGCAGGCTGAGCTTGTGCTTAATTCTTCTTCCTGATGGGAAAATAGAGTGACCTGTGCCTGTCCCAACACCTAGAGCTAGTCTCTCATTGGTTCCCCCTCTTCCCGTTCATCCTCAGGACAAATTGCAACCTGTACGGAACAGGAGGGTAAAGGTGCTGATTCTCCAAGGAGGGAGATGGCTAGTAAATCGGCTGGAATGGCGAACCCGAGCAAAGGAGATGAGAAATGAGGTGCGTTTTAGAAACCTTTCCCGATCACACGGTGTACCATCTTCTGGGTTTCTCATGCCTGTTTTCGACGTAGGAAGATGCCCTTGAACCTGGAGATTTGGGACCCATGGGATGGGTACCATGCAGTATTACTTGAAAGGGTCTGCGTTGGCTCACCCAACCTCACCGAACCTCTCAGCCCCAAGAGTGTCCACCCTTATGTCTCAATCAGCTGTGGGTCTAGATATGGTCAATCCAGGTTGCATCACAGCCCCTGAACGAATTTTGGAAGAATTTCTCTCTCTTTCACTGTCTTTGTTTCACGGGTTTTGAAAAGTAATTTATTTTTATAATGGGGTTTAGCTGCTTTTCACGGCTGTGTTTATGCCGCTTTACACCCCCTTGACTCACTTACAGAGAGATATCAATACATAGGTTTGAAGATTCTTCCTAGTCAGATATATTCTTGTGCGGTGAATAGGGGGTGTTGAGTCCAGTTCACTGAAAAAGGAATAGGTCTTGTCTCTTACATATTGGGTTTATGGAACGGTATCTGAGCTAATTTGAAACCCTTGTTTTATGCATCACCCCACCTCACCTTTCCCGTTCATCAGCCATAGTGTGTTTTCTAAACGTGTGACTCTGTTCTGTTTTGTAATTCAGTTCAAGTGTAGCGGTTTTTACATTCCCTCTAGAAGTGATATCTTATGATAAGTGTCTTTTTCTGTGTGACTTATTTCACTTAGAATCGTCGTACCTAAATCCACTCATCGTGCTGCTACTAGCCTTATGACGTTGATTTCATGGCTGAGTGATATTCCATTGTACATGAGGACCCCAACTTCTTTATCCATTTTTCTCTTTCCTAGGATATTTAAGGTGTAATGAAGTGGGGGTTCTTGTCAACAGAGCAGCCCTAAACTTTGGGGTGCCTGTGTCTTGCTGATTTTTAGTTTTCCCAATTTATACGCCCATGAGTGGAAGTGCCCTATGCTCTCCAAGCTGTGTTTTTTAGATGTTTCAGAACACACCGTACACTTCTCCAGAGTGGCTGTTGGCAATTTACATCCCACCCATCAGCGTAGCAAGGCTCCCATTTCTCCATGGCCGGTCCTGCATTTCTGGTTTGGACACTTTTTTCCGCATGGCCCTTTTGCCCGCTGGGAAGCGAGACTTCTTTGGAGCGCTGATTGGCCTTTCCAGGTTGCTTGGTTGGCCAAAAAGGGCGTATGCGTTTTTTCCTGAATATATTCAGGAAAAAACGCATACGCCCTTTTTGGCCAAGGGCATCATTGTCCACGTTTTGCCGCTTTTCATGTGCTTTCAAGGCGATTCGAATCTACCTCCTGAAATCTGTTTCCTGCAATTCTGCCTTGCTTTCAAAGCCTCTTCGTTGCCTTCCCTTAATATATTTGTGGACGAGAGGTATCATTTAAAACTCTGCAGGTTTGTGAATTGCAGTGCCCCTGAGCTCCATTTTTCAACTCGCTTTTTTGGGAGCTGGCCGCCAAAGCGCAGGATTGCTTCAGGCCCTCTTCTGGTTCTGGGGGGCAGGCTGAGCTTGTGCTTAATTCTTCTTCCTGATGGGAAAATAGAGTGACCTGTGCCTGTCCCAACAACTAGAGCTAGTCTCTCTTTGGTTCCCCCTCTTCCCCTTCATCCTCAGGACAAATTGCAACCTGTACGGAACAGGAGGTTAAAGGTGCTGATTCTCCAAGGAGGGAGATGGCTAGTAAATCGGCTGGAATGGCGAACCCGAGCAAAGGAGATGAGAAATGAGGTGCGTTTTAGAAACCTTTCCCGATCACACGGTGTACCATCTTCTGGGTTTCTCATGCCTGTTTTCGACGTAGGAAGATGCCCTTGAACCTGGAGATTTGGGACCCATGGGATGGGTACCATGCAGTATTACTTGAAAGGGTCTGCGTTGGCTCACCCAACCTCACCGAACCTCTCAGCCCCAAGAGTGTCCACCCTTATGTCTCAATCAGCTGTGGGTCTAGATATGGTCAATCCAGGTTGCATCACAGCCCCTGAACGAATTTTGTAAGAATTTCTCTCTCTTTCACTGTCTTTGTTTCACGGGTTTTGAAAAGTAATTTATTTTTATAATGGGGTTTAGCTGCTTTTCACGGCTGTGTTTATGCCGCTTTACACCCCCTTGACTCACTTACAGAGAGATATCAATACATAGGTTTGAAGATTCTTACTAGTCAGATATATTCTTGTGCGGTGAATAGGGGGTGTTGAGTCCAGTTCACTGAGCAAGGAATAGGTCTTGTCTCTTACATATTGGGTTTATGGAACGGTATCTGAGATAATTTGAAACCCTTGTTTTATGCATCACCCCACCTCACATTTCTCGTTCAGCAGCCATAGTGTGTTTCCTAAACGTGTGACTCTGTTCTGTTTTGTAATTCAGTTCAAGTGTAGCGGTTTTTACATTCCCTCTAGAAGTGATATCTTATGATAAGTGTCTTTTTCTGTGTGACTTATTTCACTTAGAATCGTCGTACCTAAATCCACTCATCGTGCTGCTACTAGCCTTATGACGTTGATTTCATGGCTGAGTGATATTCCATTGTACAGGAGGACCACAACTTCTTTATCCATTTTTCTCTTTCCTAGGATATTTAAGGTGTAATGAAGTGGGGGTTCTTGTCAACAGAGCAGCCCTAAACTTTGGGGTGCCTGTGTCTTGCTGATTTTTAGTTTTCCCAATTTATACGCCCATGAGTGGAAGTGCCCTATGCTCTCCAAGCTGTGTTTTTTAGATGTTTCAGAACACACCGTACACTTCTCCAGAGTGGCTGTTGGCAATTTACATCCCACCCATCAGCGTAGCAAGGCTCCCATTTCTCCATGGCCGGTCCTGCATTTCTGGTTTGGACACTTTTTTCCGCATGGCCCTTTTGCCCGCTGGGAAGCGAGACTTCTTTGGAGCGCTGATTGGCCTTTCCAGGTGGCTTGGTTGGCCAAAAAGGGCGTATGCGTTTTTTCCTGAATATATTCAGGAAAAAACGCATACGCCCTTTTTGGCCAAGGGCATCATTGTCCACGTTTTGCCGCTTTTCATGTGCTTTCAAGGCGATTCGAATCTACCTCCTGAAATCTGTTTCCTGCAATTCTGCCTTGCTTTCAAAGCCTCTTCGTTGCCTTCCCTTAATATATTTGTGGACGAGAGGTATCATTTAAAACTCTGCAGGTTTGTGAATTGCAGTGCCCCTGAGCTCCATTTTTCAACTCGCTTTTTTGGGACCTGGCCGCAAAAGCGCAGGATTGCTTCAGGCCCTCTTCTGGTTCTGGGGGGCAGGCTGAGCTTGTGCTTAATTCTTCTTCCTGATGGGAAACTAGAGTGACCTGTGCCTGTCCCAACACCTAGAGCTAGTCTCTCATTGGTTCCCCCTCTTCCCGTTCATCCTCAGGACAAATTGCAACCTGTACGGAACAGGAGGGTAAAGGTGCTGATTCTCCAAGGAGGGAGATGGCTAGTAAATCGGCTGGAATGGCGAACCCGAGCAAAGGAGATGAGAAATGAGGTGCGTTTTAGAAACCTTTCCCGATCACACGGTGTACCATCTTCTGGGTTTCTCATGCCTGTTTTCGACGTAGGAAGATGCCCTTGAACCTGGAGATTTGGGACCCATGGGATGGGTACCATGCAGTATTACTTGAAAGGGTCTGCGTTGGCTCACCCAACCTCACCGAACCTCTCAGCCCCAAGAGTGTCCACCCTGATGTCTCAATCAGCTGTGGGTCTAGATATGGTCAATCCAGGTTGCATCACAGCCCCTGAACGAATTTTGGAAGAATTTCTCTCTCTTTCACTGTCTTTGTTTCACGGGTTTTGAAAAGTAATTTATTTTTATAATGGGGTTTAGCTGCTTTTCACGGCTGTGTTTATGCCGCTTTACACCCCCTTGACTCACTTACAGAGAGATATCAATACATAGGTTTGAAGATTCTTACTAGTCAGATATATTCTTGTGCGGTGAATAGGGGGTGTTGAGTCCAGTTCACTGAGCAAGGAATAGGTCTTGTCTCTTACATATTGGGTTTATGGAACGGTATCTGAGCTAATTTGAAACCCTTGTTTTATGCATCACCCCACCTCACATTTCCCGTTCAGCAGCCATAGTGTGTTTCCTAAACGTGTGACTCTGTTCTGTTTTGTAATTCAGTTCAAGTGTAGCGGTTTTTACATTCCCTCTAGAAGTGATATCTTATGATAAGTGTCTTTTTCTGTGTGACTTATTTCACTTAGAATCGTCGTACCTAAATCCACTCATCGTGCTGCTACTAGCCTTATGACGTTGATTTCATGGCTGAGTGATATTCCATTGTACAGGAGGACCACAACTTCTTTATCCATTTTTCTCTTTCCTAGGATATTTAAGGTGTAATGAAGTGGGGGTTCTTGTCAACAGAGCAGCCCTAAACTTTGGGGTGCCTGTGTCTTGCTGATTTTTAGTTTTCCCAATTTATACGCCCATGAGTGGAAGTGCCCTATGCTCTCCAAGCTGTGTTTTTTAGATGTTTCAGAACACACCGTACACTTCTCCAGAGTGGCTGTTGGCAATTTACATCCCACCCATCAGCGTAGCAAGGCTCCCATTTCTCCATGGCCGGTCCTGCATTTCTGGTTTGGACACTTTTTTCCGCATGGCCCTTTTGCCCGCTGGGAAGCGAGACTTCTTTGGAGCGCTGATTGGCCTTTCCAGGTGGCTTGGTTGGCCAAAAAGGGCGTATGCGTTTTTTCCTGAATATATTCAGGAAAAAACGCATACGCCCTTTTTGGCCAAGGGCATCATTGTCCACGTTTTGCCGCTTTTCATGTGCTTTCAAGGCGATTCGAATCTACCTCCTGAAATCTGTTTCCTGCAATTCTGCCTTGCTTTCAAAGCCTCTTCGTTGCCTTCCCTTAATATATTTGTGGACGAGAGGTATCATTTAAAACTCTGCAGGTTTGTGAATTGCAGTGCCCCTGAGCTCCATTTTTCAACTCGCTTTTTTGGGACCTGGCCGCAAAAGCGCAGGATTGCTTCAGGCCCTCTTCTGGTTCTGGGGGGCAGGCTGAGCTTGTGCTTAATTCTTCTTCCTGATGGGAAACTAGAGTGACCTGTGCCTGTCCCAACACCTAGAGCTAGTCTCTCATTGGTTCCCCCTCTTCCCGTTCATCCTCAGGACAAATTGCACCCTGTACGGAACAGGAGGGTAAAGGTGCTGATTCTCCAAGGAGGGAGATGGCTAGTAAATCGGCTGGAATGGCGAACCCGAGCAAAGGAGATGAGAAATGAGGTGCGTTTTAGAAACCTTTCCCGATCACACGGTGTACCATCTTCTGGGTTTCTCATGCCTGTTTTCGACGTAGGAAGATGCCCTTGAACCTGGAGATTTGGGACCCATGGGATGGGTACCATGCAGTATTACTTGAAAGGGTCTGCGTTGGCTCACCCAACCTCACCGAACCTCTCAGCCCCAAGAGTGTCCACCCTTATGTCTCAATCAGCTGTGGGTCTAGATATGGTCAATCCAGGTTGCATCACAGCCCCTGAACGAATTTTGTAAGAATTTCTCTCTCTTTCACTGTCTTTGTTTCACGGGTTTTGAAAAGTAATTTATTTTTATAATGGGGTTTAGCTGCTTTTCACGGCTGTGTTTATGCCGCTTTACACCCCCTTGACTCACTTACAGAGAGATATCAATACATAGGTTTGAAGATTCTTACTAGTCAGATATATTCTTGTGCGGTGAATAGGGGGTGTTGAGTCCAGTTCACTGAAAAAGGAATAGGTCTTGTCTCTTACATATTGGGTTTATGGAACGGTATCTGAGCTAATTTGAAACCCTTGTTTTATGCATCACCCCACCTCACCTTTCCCGTTCAGCAGCCGTAGTGTGTTTCCTAAACGTGTGACTCTGTTCTGTTTTGTAATTCAGTTCAAGTGTAGCGGTTTTTACATTCCCTCTAGAAGTGATATCTTATGATAAGTGTCTTTTTCTGTGTGACTTATTTCACTTAGAATCGTCGTACCTAAATCCACTCATCGTGCTGCTACTAGCCTTATGACGTGGATTTCATGGCTGAGTGATATTCCATTGTACATGAGGACCCCAACTTCTTTATCCATTTTTCTCTTTCCTAGGATATTTAAGGTGTAATGAAGTGGGGGTTCTTGTCAACAGAGCAGCCCTAAACTTTGGGGTGCCTGTGTCTTGCTGATTTTTAGTTTTCCCAATTTATACGCCCATGAGTGGAAGTGCCCTATGCTCTCCAAGCTGTGTTTTTTAGATGTTTCAGAACACACCGTACACTTCTCCAGAGTGGCTGTTGGCAATTTACATCCCACCCATCAGCGTAGCAAGGCTCCCATTTCTCCATGGCCGGTCCTGCATTTCTGGTTTGGACACTTTTTTCCACATGGCCCTTTTGCCCGCTGGGAAGCGAGACTTCTTTGGAGCGCTGATTGGCCTTTCCAGGTTGCTTGGTTGGCCAAAAAGGGCGTATGCGTTTTTTCCTGAATATATTCTGGAAAAAACGCATACGCCCTTTTTGGCCAAGGGCATCATTGTCCACGTTTTGCCGCTTTTCATGTGCTTTCAAGGCGATTCGAATCTACCTCCTGAAATCTGTTTCCTGCAATTCTGCCTTGCTTTCAAAGCCTCTTCGTTGCCTTCCCTTAATATATTTGTGGACGAGAGGTATCATTTAAAACTCTGCAGGTTTGTGAATTGCAGTGCCCCTGAGCTCCATTTTTCAACTCGCTTTTTTGGGAGCTGGCCGCAAAAGCGCAGGATTGCTTCAGGCCCTCTTCTGGTTCTGGGGGGCAGGTTGAGCTTGTGCTTAATTCTTCTTCCTGATGGGAAAATAGAGTGACCTGTGCCTGTCCCAACACCTAGAGCTAGTCTCTCATTGGTTCCCCCTCTTCCCGTTCATCCTCAGGACAAATTGCAACCTGTACGGAACAGGAGGTTAAAGGTGCTGATTCTCCAAGGAGGGAGATGGCTAGTAAATCGGCTGGAACGGCGAACCCGAGCAAAGGAGATGAGAAATGAGGTGCGTTTTAGAAACCTTTCCCGATCACACGGTGTACCATCTTCTGGGTTTCTCATGCCTGTTTTCGACGTAGGAAGATGCCCTTGAACCTGGAGATTTGGGACCCATGGGATGGGTACCATGCAGTATTACTTGAAAGGGTCTGCGTTGGCTCCCCCAACCTCACCGAACCTCTCAGCCCCAAGAGTGTCCACCCTTATGTCTCAATCAGCTGTGGGTCTAGATATGGTCAATCCAGGTTGCATCACAGCCCCTGAACGAATTTTGTAAGAATTTCTCTCTCTTTCACTGTCTTTGTTTCACGGGTTTTGAAAAGTAATTTATTTTTATAATGGGGTTTAGCTGCTTTTCACGGCTGTGTTTATGCCGCTTTACACCCCCTTGACTCACTTACAGAGAGATATCAATACATAGGTTTGAAGATTCTTACTAGTCAGATATATTCTTGTGCGGTGAATAGGGGGTGTTGAGTCCAGTTCACTGAAAAAGGGATAGGTCTTGTCTCTTACATATTGGGTTTATGGAACGGTATCTGAGCTAATTTGAAACCCTTGTTTTATGCATCACCCCACCTCACCTTTCCCGTTCAGCAGCCATAGTGTGTTTTCTAAACGTGTGACTCTGTTCTGTTTTGTAATTCAGTTCAAGTGTAGCGGTTTTTACATTGCCTCTAGAATTGATATCTTATGATAAGTGTCGTTTTCTGTGTGACTTATTTCACTTAGAATCGTCGTACCTAAATCCACTCATCGTGCTGCTACTAGCCTTATGACGTGGATTTCATGGCTGAGTGATATTCCATTGTACATGAGGACCACAACTTCTTTATCCATTTTTCTCTTTCCTAGGATATTTAAGGTGTAATGAAGTGGGGGTTCTTGTCAACAGAGCAGCCCTAAACTTTGGGGTGCCTGTGTCTTGCTGATTTTTAGTTTTCCCAATTTATACGCCCATGAGTGGAAGTGCCCTATGCTCTCCAAGCTGTGTTTTTTAGATGTTTCAGAACACACCGTACACTTCTCCAGAGTGGCTGTTGGCAATTTACATCCCACCCATCAGCGTAGCAAGGCTCCCATTTCTCCATGGCCGGTCCTGCATTTCTGGTTTGGACACTTTTTTCCGCATGGCCCTTTTGCCCGCTGGGAAGCGAGACTTCTTTGGAGCGCTGATTGGCCTTTCCAGGTGGCTTGGTTGGCCAAAAAGGGCGTATGCGTTTTTTCCTGAATATATTCAGGAAAAAACGCATACGCCCTTTTTGGCCAAGGGCATCATTGTCCACGTTTTGCCGCTTTTCATGTGCTTTCAAGGCGATTCGAATCTACCTCCTGAAATCTGTTTCCTGCAATTCTGCCTTGCTTTCAAAGCCTCTTCGTTGCCTTCCCTTAATATATTTGTGGACGAGAGGTATCATTTAAAACTCTGCAGGTTTGTGAATTGCAGTGCCCCTGAGCTCCATTTTTCAACTCGCTTTTTTGGGAGCTGGCCGCAAAAGCGCAGGATTGCTTCAGGCCCTCTTCTGGTTCTGGCGGGCAGGCTGAGCTTGTGCTTAATTCTTCTTCCTGATGGGAAAATAGAGTGACCTGTGCCTGTCCCAACACCTAGAGCTAGTCTCTCATTGGTTCCCCCTCTTCCCGTTCATCCTCAGGACAAATTGCAACCTGTACGGAACAGGAGGTTAAAGGTGCTGATTCTCCAAGGAGGGAGATGGCTAGTAAATCGGCTGGAATGGCGAACCCGAGCAAAGGAGATGAGAAATGAGGTGCGTTTTAGAAACCTTTCCCGATCACACGGTGTACCATCTTCTGGGTTTCTCATGCCTGTTTTCGACGTAGGAAGATGCCCTTGAACCTGGAGATTTGGGACCCATGGTATGGGTACCATGCAGTATTACTTGAAAGGGTCTGCGTTGGCTCACCCAACCTCACCGAACCTCTCAGCCCCAAGAGTGTCCACCCTTATGTCTCAATCAGCTGTGGGTCTAGATATGGTCAATCCAGGTTGCATCACAGCCCCTGAACGAATTTTGTAAGAATTTCTCTCTCTTTCATTGTCTTTGTTTCACGGGTTTTGAAAAGTAATTTATTTTTATAATGGGGTTTAGCTGCTTTTCACGGCTGTGTTTATGCCGCTTTACACCCCCTTGACTCACTTACAGAGAGATATCAATACATAGGTTTGAAGATTCTTACTAGTCAGATATATTCTTGTGCGGTGAATAGGGGGTGTTGAGTCCAGTTCACTGAAAAAGGAATAGGTCTTGTCTCTTACATATTGGGTTTATGGAACGGTATCTGAGCTAATTTGAAACCCTTGTTTTATGCATCACCCCACCTCACCTTTCCCGTTCAGCAGCCATAGTGTGTTGCCTAAACGTGTGACTCTGTTCTGTTTTGTAATTCAGTTCAAGTGTAGCGGTTTTTACATTCCCTCTCGAAGTGATATCTTATGATAAGTGTCTTTTTCTGTGTGACTTATTTCACTTAGAATCGTCGTACCTAAATCCACTCATCGTGTTGCTACTAGCCTTATGACGTGGATTTCATGGCTGAGTGATATTCCATTGTACAGGAGGACCACAACTTCTTTATCCATTTTTCTCTTTCCTAGGATATTTAAGGTGTAATGAAGTGGGGGTTCTTGTCAACAGAGCAGCCCTAAACTTTGGGGTGCCTGTGTCTTTCTGATTTTTAGTTTTCCCAATTTATACGCCCATGAGTGGAAGTGCCCTATGCTCTCCAAGCTGTGATTTTTAGATGTTTCAGAACACACCGTACACTTCTCCAGAGTGGCTGTTGGCAATTTACATCCCACCCATAAGCGTAGCAAGGCTCCCATTTCTCCATGGCCGGTCCTGCATTTCTGGTTTGGACACTTTTTTCCGCATGGCCCTTTTGCCCGCTGGGAAGCGAGACTTCTTTGGAGCGCTGATTAGCCTTTCCAGGTTGCTTGGTTGGCCAAAAAGGGCGTATGCGTTTTTTCCTGAATATATTCAGGAAAAAACGCATACGCCCTTTTTGGCCAAGGGCATCATTGTCCACGTTTTGCCGCTTTTCATGTGCTTTCAAGGCGATTCGAATCTACCTCCTGAAATCTGTTTCCTGCAATTCTGCCTTGCTTTCAAAGCCTCTTCGTTGCCTTCCCTTAATATATTTGTGGACGAGAGGTATCATTTAAAACTTTGCAGGTTTGTGAATTGCAGTGCCCCTGAGCTCCATTTTTCAACTCGCTTTTTTGGGAGCTGGCCGCAAAAGCGCAGGATTGCTTCAGGCCCTCTTCTGGTTCTGGGGGGCAGGCTGAGCTTGTGCTTAATTCTTCTTCCTGATGGGAAAATAGAGTGACCTGTGCCTGTCCCAACACCTAGAGCTAGTCTCTCATTGGTTCCCCCTCTTCCCGTTCATCCTCAGGACAAATTGCAACCTGTACGGAACAGGAGGTTAAAGGTGCTGATTCTCCAAGGAGGGAGATGGCTAGTAAATCGGCTGGAATGGCGAACCCGAGCAAAGGAGATGAGAAATGAGGTGCGTTTTAGAAACCTTTCCCGATCACACGGTGTACCATCTTCTGGGTTTCTCATGCCTGTTTTCGACGTAGGAAGATGCCCTTGAACCTGGAGATTTGGGACCCATGGGATGGGTACCATGCAGTATTACTTGAAAGGGTCTGCGTTGGCTCACCCAACCTCACCGAACCTCTCAGCCCCAAGAGTGTCCACCCTTATGTCTCAATCAGCTGTGGGTCTAGATATGGTCAATCCAGGTTGCATCACAGCCCCTGAACGAATTTTGTAAGAATTTCTCTCTCTTTCACTGTCTTTGTTTCACGGGTTTTGAAAAGTAATTTATTTTTATAATGGGGTTTAGCTGCTTTTCACGGCTGTGTTTATGCCGCTTTACACCCCCTTGACTCACTTACAGAGAGATATCAATACATAGGTTTGAAGATTCTTACTAGTCAGATATATTCTTGTGCGGTGAATAGGGGGTGTTGAGTCCAGTTCACTGAAAAAGGGATAGGTCTTGTCTCTTACATATTGGGTTTATGGAACGGTATCTGAGCTAATTTGAAACCCTTGTTTTATGCATCACCCCACCTCACCTTTCCCGTTCAGCAGCCATAGTGTGTTTTCTAAACGTGTGACTCTGTTCTGTTTTGTAATTCAGTTCAAGTGTAGCGGTTTTTACATTCCCTCTAGAATTGATATCTTATGATAAGTGTCGTTTTCTGTGTGACTTATTTCACTTAGAATCGTCGTACCTAAATCCACTCATCGTGCTGCTACTAGCCTTATGACGTGGATTTCATGGCTGAGTGATATTCCATTGTACATGAGGACCACAACTTCTTTATCCATTTTTCTCTTTCCTAGGATATTTAAGGTGTAATGAAGTGGGGGTTCTTGTCAACAGAGCAGCCCTAAACTTTGGGGTGCCTGTGTCTTGCTGATTTTTAGTTTTCCCAATTTATACGCCCATGAGTGGAAGTGCCCTATGCTCTCCAAGCTGTGGTTTTTAGATGTTTCAGAACACACCGTACACTTCTCCAGAGTGGCTGTTGGCAATTTACATCCCACCCATCAGCGTAGCAAGCTCCCATTTCTCCATGGCCGGTCCTGCATTTCTGGTTTGGACACTTTTTTCCGCATGGCCGTTTTGCCCGCTGGGAAGCGAGACTTCTTTGGAGCGCTGATTGGCCTTTCCAGGTTGCTTGGTTGGCCAAAAAGGGCGTATGCGTTTTTTCCTGAATATATTCTGGAAAAAACGCATACGCCCTTTTTGGCCAAGGGCATCATTGTCCACGTTTTGCCGCTTTTCATGTGCTTTCAAGGCGATTCGAATCTACCTCCTGAAATCTGTTTCCTGCAATTCTGCCTTGCCTTCAAAGCCTCTTCGTTGCCTTCCCTTAATATATTTGTGGACGAGAGGTATCATTTAAAACTCTGCAGGTTTGTGAATTGCAGTGCCCCTGAGCTCCATTTTTCAACTCGCTTTTTTGGGAGCTGGCCGCAAAAGCGCAGGATTGCTTCAGGCCCTCTTCTGGTTCTGGCGGGCAGGCTGAGCTTGTGCTTAATTCTTCTTCCTGATGGGAAAATAGAGTGACCTGTGCCTGTCCCAACACCTAGAGCTAGTCTCTCATTGGTTCCCCCTCTTCCCGTTCATCCTCAGGACAAATTGCAACCTGTACGGAACAGGAGGTTAAAGGTGCTGATTCTCCAAGGAGGGAGATGGCTAGTAAATCGGCTGGAATGGCGAACCCGAGCAAAGGAGATGAGAAATGAGGTGCGTTTTAGAAACCTTTCCCGATCACACGGTGTACCATCTTCTGGGTTTCTCATGCCTGTTTTCGACGTAGGAAGATGCCCTTGAACCTGGAGATTTGGGACCCATGGGATGGGTACCATGCAGTATTACTTGAAAGGGTCTGCGTTGGCTCACCCAACCTCACCGAACCTCTCAGCCCCAAGAGTGTCCACCCTTATGTCTCAATCAGCTGTGGGTCTAGATATGGTCAATCCAGGTTGCATCACAGCCCCTGAACGAATTTTGTAAGAATTTCTCTCTCTTTCATTGTCTTTGTTTCACGGGTTTTGAAAAGTAATTTATTTTTATAATGGGGTTTAGCTGCTTTTCACGGCTGTGTTTATGCCGCTTTACACCCCCTTGACTCACTTACAGAGAGATATCAATACATAGGTTTGAAGATTCTTACTAGTCAGATATATTCTTGTGCGGTGAATAGGGGGTGTTGAGTCCAGTTCACTGAAAAAGGAATAGGTCTTGTCTCTTACATATTGGGTTTATGGAACGGTATCTGAGCTAATTTGAAACCCTTGTTTTATGCATCACCCCACCTCACCTTTCCCGTTCAGCAGCCATAGTGTGTTGCCTAAACGTGTGACTCTGTTCTGTTTTGTAATTCAGTTCAAGTGTAGCGGTTTTTACATTCCCTCTCGAAGTGATATCTTATGATAAGTGTCTTTTTCTGTGTGACTTATTTCACTTAGAATCGTCGTACCTAAATCCACTCATCGTGTTGCTACTAGCCTTATGACGTGGATTTCATGGCTGAGTGATATTCCATTGTACAGGAGGACCACAACTTCTTTATCCATTTTTCTCTTTCCTAGGATATTTAAGGTGTAATGAAGTGGGGGTTCTTGTCAACAGAGCAGCCCTAAACTTTGGGGTGCCTGTGTCTTTCTGATTTTTAGTTTTCCCAATTTATACGCCCATGAGTGGAAGTGCCCTATGCTCTCCAAGCTGTGATTTTTAGATGTTTCAGAACACACCGTACACTTCTCCAGAGTGGCTGTTGGCAATTTACATCCCACCCATCAGCGTAGCAAGGCTCCCATTTCTCCATGGCCGGTCCTGCATTTCTGGTTTGGACACTTTTTTCCGCATGGCCCTTTTGCCCGCTGGGAAGCGAGACTTCTTTGGAGCGCTGATTAGCCTTTCCAGGTTGCTTGGTTGGCCAAAAAGGGCGTATGCGTTTTTTCCTGAATATATTCAGGAAAAAACGCATACGCCCTTTTTGGCCAAGGGCATCATTGTCCACGTTTTGCCGCTTTTCATGTGCTTTCAAGGCGATTCGAATCTACCTCCTGAAATCTGTTTCCTGCAATTCTGCCTTGCTTTCAAAGCCTCTTCGTTGCCTTCCCTTAATATATTTGTGGACGAGAGGTATCATTTAAAACTTTGCAGGTTTGTGAATTGCAGTGCCCCTGAGCTCCATTTTTCAACTCGCTTTTTTGGGAGCTGGCCGCAAAAGCGCAGGATTGCTTCAGGCCCTCTTCTGGTTCTGGGGGGCAGGCTGAGCTTGTGCTTAATTCTTCTTCCTGATGGGAAAATAGAGTGACCTGTGCCTGTCCCAACACCTAGAGCTAGTCTCTCATTGGTTCCCCCTCTTCCCGTTCATCCTCAGGACAAATTGCAACCTGTACGGAACAGGAGGGTAAAGGTGCTGATTCTCCAAGGAGGGAGATGGCTAGTAAATCGGCTGGAATGGCGAACCCGAGCAAAGGAGATGAGAAATGAGGTGCGTTTTAGAAACCTTTCCCGATCACACGGTGTACCATCTTCTGGGTTTCTCATGCCTGTTTTCGACGTAGGAAGATGCCCTTGAACCTGGAGATTTGGGACCCATGGGATGGGTACCATGCAGTATTACTTGAAAGGGTCTGCGTTGGCTCACCCAACCTCACCGAACCTCTCAGCCCCAAGAGTGTCCACCCTTATGTCTCAATCAGCTGTGGGTCTAGATATGGTCAATCCAGGTTGCATCACAGCCCCTGAACGAATTTTGTAAGAATTTCTCTCTCTTTCACTGTCTTTGTTTCACGGGTTTTGAAAAGTAATTTATTTTTATAATGGGGTTTAGCTGCTTTTCACGGCTGTGTTTATGCCGCTTTACACCCCCTTGACTCACTTACAGAGAGATATCAATACATAGGTTTGAAGATTCTTACTAGTCAGATATATTCTTGTGCGGTGAATAGGGGGTGTTGAGTCCAGTTCACTGAAAAAGGGATAGGTCTTGTCTCTTACATATTGGGTTTATGGAACGGTATCTGAGCTAATTTGAAACCCTTGTTTTATGCATCACCCCACCTCACCTTTCCCGTTCAGCAGCCATAGTGTGTTTTCTAAACGTGTGACTCTGTTCTGTTTTGTAATTCAGTTCAAGTGTAGCGGTTTTTACATTCCCTCTAGAATTGATATCTTATGATAAGTGTCGTTTTCTGTGTGACTTATTTCACTTAGAATCGTCGTACCTAAATCCACTCATCGTGCTGCTACTAGCCTTATGACGTGGATTTCATGGCTGAGTGATATTCCATTGTACATGAGGACCACAACTTCTTTATCCATTTTTCTCTTTCCTAGGATATTTAAGGTGTAATGAAGTGGGGGTTCTTGTCAACAGAGCAGCCCTAAACTTTGGGGTGCCTGTGTCTTGCTGATTTTTAGTTTTCCCAATTTATACGCCCATGAGTGGAAGTGCCCTATGCTCTCCAAGCTGTGGTTTTTAGATGTTTCAGAACACACCGTACACTTCTCCAGAGTGGCTGTTGGCAATTTACATCCCACCCATCAGCGTAGCAAGCTCCCATTTCTCCATGGCCGGTCCTGCATTTCTGGTTTGGACACTTTTTTCCGCATGGCCGTTTTGCCCGCTGGGAAGCGAGACTTCTTTGGAGCGCTGATTGGCCTTTCCAGGTTGCTTGGTTGGCCAAAAAGGGCGTATGCGTTTTTTCCTGAATATATTCTGGAAAAAACGCATACGCCCTTTTTGGCCAAGGGCATCATTGTCCACGTTTTGCCGCTTTTCATGTGCTTTCAAGGCGATTCGAATCTACCTCCTGAAATCTGTTTCCTGCAATTCTGCCTTGCCTTCAAAGCCTCTTCGTTGCCTTCCCTTAATATATTTGTGGACGAGAGGTATCATTTAAAACTCTGCAGGTTTGTGAATTGCAGTGCCCCTGAGCTCCATTTTTCAACTCGCTTTTTTGGGAGCTGGCCGCAAAAGCGCAGGATTGCTTCAGGCCCTCTTCTGGTTCTGGGGGGCAGGCTGAGCTTGTGCTTAATTCTTCTTCCTGATGGGAAAATAGAGTGACCTGTGCCTGTCCCAACACCTAGAGCTAGTCTCTCATTGGTTCCCCCTCTTCCCGTTCATCCTCAGGACAAATTGCAACCTGTACGGAACAGGAGGGTAAAGGTGCTGATTCTCCAAGGAGGGAGATGGCTAGTAAATCGGCTGGAATGGCGAACCCGAGCAAAGGAGATGAGAAATGAGGTGCGTTTTAGAAACCTTTCCCGATCACACGGTGTACCATCTTCTGGGTTTCTCATGCCTGTTTTCGACGTAGGAAGATGCCCTTGAACCTGGAGATTTGGGACCCATGGGATGGGTACCATGCAGTATTACTTGAAAGGGTCTGCGTTGGCTCACCCAACCTCACCGAACCTCTCAGCCCCAAGAGTGTCCACCCTTATGTCTCAATCAGCTGTGGGTCTAGATATGGTCAATCCAGGTTGCATCACAGCCCCTGAACGAATTTTGTAAGAATTTCTCTCTCTTTCACTGTCTTTGTTTCACGGGTTTTGAAAAGTAATTTATTTTTATAATGGGGTTTAGCTGCTTTTCACGGCTGTGTTTATGCCGCTTTACACCCCCTTGACTCACTTACAGAGAGATATCAATACATAGGTTTGAAGATTCTTACTAGTCAGATATATTCTTGTGCGGTGAATAGGGGGTGTTGAGTCCAGTTCACTGAAAAAGGAATAGGTCTTGTCTCTTACATATTGGGTTTATGGAACGGTATCTGAGCTAATTTGAAACCCTTGTTTTATGCATCACCCCACCTCACCTTTCCCGTTCAGCAGCCGTAGTGTGTTTCCTAAACGTGTGACTCTGTTCTGTTTTGTAATTCAGTTCAAGTGTAGCGGTTTTTACATTCCCTCTAGAAGTGATATCTTATGATAAGTGTCTTTTTCTGTGTGACTTATTTCACTTAGAATCGTCGTACCTAAATCCACTCATCGTGCTGCTACTAGCCTTATGACGTTGATTTCATGGCTGAGTGATATTCCTTTGTACATGAGGACCCCAACTTCTTTATCCATTTTTCTCTTTCCTAGGATATTTAAGGTGTAATGAAGTGGGGGTTCTTGTCAACAGAGCAGCCCTAAACTTTGGGGTGCCTGTGTCTTGCTGATTTTTAGTTTTCCCAATTTATACGCCCATGAGTGGAATTGCCCTATGCTCTCCAAGCTGTGTTTTTTAGATGTTTCAGAACACACCGTACACTTCTCCAGAGTGGCTGTTGGCAATTTACATCCCACCCATCAGCGTAGCAAGGCTCCCATTTCTCCATGGCCGGTCCTGCATTTCTGGTTTGGACACTTTTTTCCGCATGGCCCTTTTGCCCGCTGGGAAGCGAGACTTCTTTGGAGCGCTGATTGGCCTTTCCAGGTTGCTTGGTTGGCCAAAAAGGGCGTATGCGTTTTTTCCTGAATATATTCAGGAAAAAACGCATACGCCCTTTTTGGCCAAGGGCATCATTGTCCACGTTTTGCCGCTTTTCATGTGCTTTCAAGGCGATTCGAATCTACCTCCTGAAATCTGTTTCCTGCAATTCTGCCTTGCTTTCAAAGCCTCTTCGTTGCCTTCCCTTAATATATTTGTGGACGAGAGGTATCATTTAAAACTCTGCAGGTTTGTGAATTGCAGTGCCCCTGAGCTCCATTTTTCAACTCGCTTTTTTGGGAGCTGGCCGCAAAAGCGCAGGATTGCTTCAGGCCCTCTTCTGGTTCTGGGGGGCAGGCTGAGCTTGTGCTTAATTCTTCTTCCTGATGGGAAAATAGAGTGACCTGTGCCTGTCCCAACACCTAGAGCTAGTCTCTCATTGGTTCCCCCTCTTCCCGTTCATCCTCAGGACAAATTGCAACCTGTACGGAACAGGAGGGTAAAGGTGCTGATTCTCCAAGGAGGGAGATGGCTAGTAAATCGGCTGGAATGGCGAACCCGAGCAAAGGAGATGAGAAATGAGGTGCGTTTTAGAAACCTTTCCCGATCACACGGTGTACCATCTTCTGGGTTTCTCATGCCTGTTTTCGACGTAGGAAGATGCCCTTGAACCTGGAGATTTGGGACCCATGGGATGGGTACCATGCAGTATTACTTGAAAGGGTCTGCGTTGGCTCACCCAACCTCACCGAACCTCTCAGCCCCAAGAGTGTCCACCCTTATGTCTCAATCAGCTGTGGGTCTAGATATGGTCAATCCAGGTTGCATCACAGCCCCTGAACGAATTTTGGAAGAATTTCTCTCTCTTTCACTGTCTTTGTTTCACGGGTTTTGAAAAGTAATTTATTTTTATAATGGGGTTTAGCTGCTTTTCACGGCTGTGTTTATGCCGCTTTACACCCCCTTGACTCACTTACAGAGAGATATCAATACATAGGTTTGAAGATTCTTACTAGTCAGATATATTCTTGTGCGGTGAATAGGGGGTGTTGAGTCCAGTTCACTGAGCAAGGAATAGGTCTTGTCTCTTACATATTGGGTTTATGGAACGGTATCTGAGGTAATTTGAAACCCTTGTTTTATGCATCACCCCACCTCACCTTTCCCGTTCAGCAGCCATAGTGTGTTTTCTAAACATGTGACTCTGTTCTGTTTTGTAATTCAGTTCAAGTGTAGCGGTTTTTACATTCCCTCTAGAAGTGATATCTTATGATAAGTGTCTTTTTCTGTGTGACTTATTTCACTTAGAATCGTCGTACCTAAATCCACTCATCGTGCTGCTACTAGCCTTATGACGTTGATTTCATGGCTGAGTGATATTCCATTGTACATGAGGACCCCAACTTCTTTATCCATTTTTCGCTTTCCTAGGATATTTAAGGTGTAATGAAGTGGGGGTTCTTGTCAACAGAGCAGCCCTAAACTTTGGGGTGCCTGTGTCTTGCTGATTTTTAGTTTTCCCAATTTATACGCCCATGAGTGGAAGTGCCCTATGCTCTCCAAGCTGTGTTTTTTAGATGTTTCCGAACACACCGTACACTTCTCCAGAGTGGCTGTTGGCAATTTACATCCCACCCATCAGCGTAGCAAGGCTCCCATTTCTCCATGGCCGGTCCTGCATTTCTGGTTTGGACACTTTTTTCCGCATGGCCCTTTTGCCCGCTGGGAAGCGAGACTTCTTTGGAGCGCTGATTGGCCTTTCCAGGTTGCTTGGTTGGCCAAAAAGGGCGTATGCGTTTTTTCCTGAATATATTCAGGAAAAAACGCATACGCCCTTTTTGGCCAAGGGCATCATTGTCCACGTTTTGCCGCTTTTCATGTGCTTTCAAGGCGATTCGAATCTACCTCCTGAAATCTGTTTCCTGCAATTCTGCCTTGCTTTCAAAGCCTCTTCGTTGCCTTCCCTTAATATATTTGTGGACGAGAGGTATCATTTAAAACTCTGCAGGTTTGTGAATTGCAGTGCCCCTGAGCTCCATTTTCCAACTCGCTTTTTTGGGAGCTGGCCGCAAAAGCGCAGGATTGCTTCAGGCCCTCTTCTGGTTCTGGGGGGCAGGCTGAGCTTGTGCTTAATTCTTCTTCCTGATGGGAAAATAGAGTGACCTGTGCCTGTCCCAACACCTAGAGCTAGTCTCTCATTGGTTCCCCCTCTTCCCGTTCATCCTCAGGACAAATTGCAACCTGTACGGAACAGGAGGGTAAAGGTGCTGATTCTCCAAGGAGGGAGATGGCTAGTAAATCGGCTGGAATGGCGAACCCGAGCAAAGGAGATGAGAAATGAGGTGCGTTTTAGAAACCTTTCCCGATCACACGGTGTACCATCTTCTGGGTTTCTCATGCCTGTTTTCGACGTAGGAAGATGCCCTTGAACCTGGAGATTTGGGACCCATGGGATGGGTACCATGCAGTATTACTTGAAAGGGTCTGCGTTGGCTCACCCAACCTCACCGAACCTCTCAGCCCCAAGAGTGTCCACCCTTATGTCTCAATCAGCTGTGGGTCTAGATATGGTCAATCCAGGTTGCATCACAGCCCCTGAACGAATTTTGTAAGAATTTCTCTCTCTTTCACTGTCTTTGTTTCACGGGTTTTGAAAAGTAATTTATTTTTATAATGGGGTTTAGCTGCTTTTCACGGCTGTGTTTATGCCGCTTTACACCCCCTTGACTCACTTACAGAGAGATATCAATACATAGGTTTGAAGATTCTTACTAGTCAGATATATTCTTGTGCGGTGAATAGGGGGTGTTGAGTCCAGTTCACTGAGCAAGGAATAGGTCTTGTCTCTTACATATTGGGTTTATGGAACGGTATCTGAGGTAATTTGAAACCCTTGTTTTATGCATCACCCCACCTCACCTTTCCCGTTCAGCAGCCATAGTGTGTTTTCTAAACATGTGACTCTGTTCTGTTTTGTAATTCAGTTCAAGTGTAGCGGTTTTTACATTCCCTCTAGAAGTGATATCTTATGATAAGTGTCTTTTTCTGTGTGACTTATTTCACTTAGAATCGTCGTACCTAAATCCACTCATCGTGCTGCTACTAGCCTTATGACGTTGATTTCATGGCTGAGTGATATTCCATTGTACATGAGGACCCCAACTTCTTTATCCATTTTTCGCTTTCCTAGGATATTTAAGGTGTAATGAAGTGGGGGTTCTTGTCAACAGAGCAGCCCTAAACTTTGGGGTGCCTGTGTCTTGCTGATTTTTAGTTTTCCCAATTTATACGCCCATGAGTGGAAGTGCCCTATGCTCTCCAAGCTGTGTTTTTTAGATGTTTCCGAACACACCGTACACTTCTCCAGAGTGGCTGTTGGCAATTTACATCCCACCCATCAGCGTAGCAAGGCTCCCATTTCTCCATGGCCGGTCCTGCATTTCTGGTTTGGACACTTTTTTCCGCATGGCCCTTTTGCCCGCTGGGAAGCGAGACTTCTTTGGAGCGCTGATTGGCCTTTCCAGGTTGCTTGGTTGGCCAAAAAGGGCGTATGCGTTTTTTCCTGAATATATTCTGGAAAAAACGCATACGCCCTTTTTGGCCAAGGGCATCATTGTCCACGTTTTGCCGCTTTTCATGTGCTTTCAAGGCGATTCGAATCTACCTCCTGAAATCTGTTTCCTGCAATTCTTCCTTGCTTTCAAAGCCTCTACGTTGCCTTCCCTTAATATATTTGTGGACGAGAGGTATCATTTAAAACTCTGCAGGTTTGTGAATTGCAGTGCCCCTGAGCTCCATTTTTCAACTCGCTTTTTTGGGAGCTGGCCGCAAAAGCGCAGGATTGCTTCAGGCCCTCTTCTGGTTCTGGGGGGCAGGCTGAGCTTGTGCTTAATTCTTCTTCCTGATGGGAAAATAGAGTGACCTGTGCCTGTCCCAACACCTAGAGCTAGTCTCTCATTGGTTCCCCCTCTTCCCGTTCATCCTCAGGACAAATTGCAACCTGTACGGAACAGGAGGTTAAAGGTGCTGATTCTCCAAGGAGGGAGATGGCTAGTAAATCGGCTGGAATGGCGAACCCGAGCAAAGGAGATGAGAAATGAGGTGCGTTTTAGAAACCTTTCCCGATCACACGGTGTACCATCTTCTGGGTTTCTCATGCCTATTTTCGACATAGGAAGATGCCCTTGAACCTGGAGATTTGGGACCCATGGGATGGGTACCATGCAGTATTACTTGAAAGGGTCTGCGTTGGCTCACCCAACCTCACCGAACCTCTCAGCCCCAAGAGTGTCCACCCTTATGTCTCAATCAGCTGTGGGTCTAGATATGGTCAATCCAGGTTGCATCACAGCCCCTGAACGAATTTTGTAAGAATTTCTCTCTCTTTCACTGTCTTTGTTTCACGGGTTTTGAAAAGTAATTTATTTTTATAATGGGGTTTAGCTGCTTTTCACGGCTGTGTTTATGCCGCTTTACACCCCCTTGACTCACTTACAGAGAGATATCAATACATAGGTTTGAAGATTCTTACTAGTCAGATATATTCTTGTGCGGTGAATAGGGGGTGTTGAGTCCAGTTCACTGAAAAAGGAATAGGTCTTGTCTCCTACATATTGGGTTTATGGAACGGTATCTGAGCTAATTTGAAACCCTTGTTTTATGCATCACCCCACCTCACCTTTCCCGTTCAGCAGCCGTAGTGTGTTTCCTAAACGTGTGACTCTGTTCTGTTTTGTAATTCAGTTCAAGTGTAGCGGTTTTTACATTCCCTCTAGAAGTGATATCTTATGATAAGTGTCTTTTTCTGTGTGACTTATTTCACTTAGAATCGTCGTACCTAAATCCACTCATCGTGCTGCTACTAGCCTTATGACGTTGATTTCATGGCTGAGTGATATTCCATTGTACATGAGGACCCCAACTTCTTTATCCATTTTTCGCTTTCCTAGGATATTTAAGGTGTAATGAAGTGGGGGTTCTTGTCAACAGAGCAGCCCTAAACTTTGGGGTGCCTGTGTCTTGCTGATTTTTAGTTTTCCCAATTTATACGCCCATGAGTGGAAGTGCCCTATGCTCTCCAAGCTGTGTTTTTTAGATGTTTCCGAACACACCGTACACTTCTCCAGAGTGGCTGTTGGCAATTTACATCCCACCCATCAGCGTAGCAAGGCTCCCATTTCTCCATGGCCGGTCCTGCATTTCTGGTTTGGACACTTTTTTCCGCATGGCCCTTTTGCCCGCTGGGAAGCGAGACTTCTTTGGAGCGCTGATTGGCCTTTCCAGGTTGCTTGGTTGGCCAAAAAGGGCGTATGCGTTTTTTCCTGAATATATTCTGGAAAAAACGCATACGCCCTTTTTGGCCAAGGGCATCATTGTCCACGTTTTGCCGCTTTTCATGTGCTTTCAAGGCGATTCGAATCTACCTCCTGAAATCTGTTTCCTGCAATTCTGCCTTGCTTTCAAAGCCTCTTCGTTGCCTTCCCTTAATATATTTGTGGACGAGAGGTATCATTTAAAACTCTGCAGGTTTGTGAATTGCAGTGCCCCTGAGCTCCATTTTTCAACTCGCTTTTTTGGGAGCTGGCCGCAAAAGCGCAGGATTGCTTCAGGCCCTCTTCTGGTTCTTGGGGGGCAGGCTGAGCTTGTGCTTAATTCTTCTTCCTGATGGGAAAATAGAGTGACCTGTGCCTGTCCCAACACCTAGAGCTAGTCTCTCATTGGTTCCCCCTCTTCCCGTTCATCCTCAGGACAAATTGCAACCTGTACGGAACAGGAGGTTAAAGGTGCTGATTCTCCAAGGAGGGAGATGGCTAGTAAATCGGCTGGAATGGCGAACCCGAGCAAAGGAGATGAGAAATGAGGTGCGTTTTAGAAACCTTTCCCGATCACACGGTGTACCATCTTCTGGGTTTCTCATGCCTATTTTCGACATAGGAAGATGCCCTTGAACCTGGAGATTTGGGACCCATGGGATGGGTACCATGCAGTATTACTTGAAAGGGTCTGCGTTGGCTCACCCAACCTCACCGAACCTCTCAGCCCCAAGAGTGTCCACCCTTATGTCTCAATCAGCTGTGGGTCTAGATATGGTCAATCCAGGTTGCATCACAGCCCCTGAACGAATTTTGTAAGAATTTCTCTCTCTTTCACTGTCTTTGTTTCACGGGTTTTGAAAAGTAATTTATTTTTATAATGGGGTTTAGCTGCTTTTCACGGCTGTGTTTATGCCGCTTTACACCCCCTTGACTCACTTACAGAGAGATATCAATACATAGGTTTGAAGATTCTTACTAGTCAGATATATTCTTGTGCGGTGAATAGGGCGTGTTGAGTCCAGTTCACTGAAAAAGGAATAGGTCTTGTCTCTTACATACTGGGTTTATGGAACGGTATCTGAGCTAATTTGAAACCCTTGTTTTATGCATCACCCCACCTCACCTTTCCCGTTCAGCAGCCATAGTGTGTTTTCTAAACGTGTGACTCTGTTCTGTTTTGTAATTCAGTTCAAGTGTAGCGGTTTTTACATTCCCTCTAGAAGTGATATCTTATGATAAGTGTCTTTTTCTGTGTGACTTATTTCACTTAGAATCGTCGTACCTAAATCCACTCATCGTGCTGCTACTAGCCTTATGACGTTGATTTCATGGCTGAGTGATATTCCATTGTACATGAGGACCCCAACTTCTTTATCCATTTTTCTCTTTCCTAGGATATTTAAGGTGTAATGAAGTGGGGGTTCTTGTCAACAGAGCAGCCCTAAACTTTGGGGTGCCTGTATCTTGCTGATTTTTAGTTTTCCCAATTTATACGCCCATGAGTGGAAGTGCCCTATGCTCTCCAAGCTGTGTTTTTTAGATGTTTCAGAACACACCGTACACTTCTCCAGAGTGGCTGTTGGCAATTTACATCCCGCCCATCAGCGTAGCAAGGCTCCCATTTCTCCATGGCCGGTCCTGCCTTTCTGGTTTGGACACTTTTTTCCGCATGGCCCTTTGGCCCGCTGGGAAGCGAGACTTCTTTGGAGCGCTGATTGGCCTTTCCAGGTTGCTTGGTTGGCCAAAAAGGGCGTATGCGTTTTTTCCTGAATATATTCAGGAAAAAACGCATACGCCCTTTTTGGCCAAGGGCATCATTGTCCACGTTTTGCCGCTTTTCATGTGCTTTCAAGGCGATTCGAATCTACCTCCTGAAATCTGTTTCCTGCAATTCTGCCTTGCTTTCAAAGCCTCTTCGTTGCCTTCCCTTAATATATTTGTGGACGAGAGGTATCATTTAAAACTCTGCAGGTTTGTGAATTGCAGTGCCCCTGAGCTCCATTTTTCAACTCGCTTTTTTGGGAGCTGACCGCAAAAGCGCAGGATTGCTTCAGGCCCTCTTCTGGTTCTGGGGGGCAGGCTGAGCTTGTGCTTAATTCTTCTTCCTGATGGGAAAATAGAGTGACCTGTGCCTGTCCCAACACCTAGAGCTAGTCTCTCATTGGTTCCCCCTCTTCCCGTTCATCCTCAGGACAAATTGCAACCTATACGGAACAGGAGGTTAAAGGTGCTGATTCTCCAAGGAGGGAGATGGCTAGTAAATCGGCTGGAATGGCGAACCCGAGCAAAGGAGATGAGAAATGAGGTGCGTTTTAGAAACCTTTCCCGATCACACGGTGTACCATCTTCTGGGTTTCTCATGCCTGTTTTCGATGTAGGAAGATGCCCTTGAACCTGGAGATTTGGGACCCATGGGATGGGTACCATGCAGTATTACTTGAAAGGGTCTGCGTTGGCTCACCCAACCTCACCGAACCTCTCAGCCCCAAGAGTGTCCACCCTTATGTCTCAATCAGCTGTGGGTCTAGATATGGTCAATCCAGGTTGCATCACAGCCCCTGAACGAATTTTGTAAGAATTTCTCTCTCTTTCACTGTTTTGTTTCACGGGTTTTGAAAAGTAATTTATTTTTATAATGGGGTTTAGCTGCTTTTCACGGCTGTGTTTATGCCGCTTTACACCCCCTTGACTCACTTACAGAGAGATATCAATACATAGGTTTGAAGATTCTTACTAGTCAGATATATTCTTGTGCGGTGAATAGGGGGTGTTGAGTCCAGTTCACTGAAAAAGGGATAGGTCTTGTCTCTTACATATTGGGTTTATGGAACGGTATCTGAGCTAATTTGAAACCCTTGTTTTATGCATCACCCCACCTCACCTTTCCCGTTCAGCAGCCATAGTGTGTTTTCTTAACGTGTGACTCTGTTCTGTTTTGTAATTCAGTTCAAGTGTAGCGGTTTTTACATTCCCTCTAGAAGTGATATCTTATGATAAGTGTCTTTTTCTGTGTGACTTATTTCACTTAGAATCGTCGTACCTAAATCCACTCATCGTGCTGCTACTAGCCTTATGACGTTGATTTCATGGCTGAGTGATATTCCATTGTACATGAGGACCCCAACTTCTTTATCCATTTTTCTCTTTCCTAGGATATTTAAGGTGTAATGAAGTGGGGGTTCTTGTCAACAGAGCAGCCCTAAACTTTGGGGTGCCTGTGTCTTGCTGATTTTTAGTTTTCCCAATTTATACGCCCATGAGTGGAAGTGCCCTATGCTCTCCAAGCTGTGTTTTTTAGATGTTTCAGAACACACCGTACACTTCTCCAGAGTGGCTGTTGGCAATTTACATCCCACCCATCAGCGTAGCAAGGCTCCCATTTCTCCATGGCCGGTCCTGCATTTCTGGTTTGGACACTTTTTTCCGCATGGCCCTTTTGCCCGCTGGGAAGCGAGACTTCTTTGGAGCGCTGATTGGCCTTTCCAGGTTGCTTGGTTGGCCAAAAAGGGCGTATGCGTTTTTTCCTGAATATATTCAGGAAAAAACGCATACGCCCTTTTTGGCCAAGGGCATCATTGTCCACGTTTTGCCGCTTTTCATGTGCTTTCAAGGCGATTCGAATCTACCTCCTGAAATCTGTTTCCTGCAATTCTGCCTTGCTTTCAAAGCCTCTTCGTTGCCTTCCCTTAATATATTTGTGGACGAGAGGTATCATTTAAAACTCTGCAGGTTTGTGAATTGCAGTGCCCCTGAGCTCCATTTTTCAACTCGCTTTTTTGGGAGCTGGCCGCAAAAGCGCAGGATTGCTTCAGGCCCTCTTCTGGTTCTGGGGGGCAGGCTGAGCTTGTGCTTAATTCTTCTTCCTGATGGGAAAATAGAGTGACCTGTGCCTGTCCCAACACCTAGAGCTAGTCTCTCATTGGTTCCCCCTCTTCCCGTTCATCCTCAGGACAAATTGCAACCTGTACGGAACAGGAGGTTAAAGGTGCTGATTCTCCAAGGAGGGAGATGGCTAGTAAATCGGCTGGAATGGCGAACCCGAGCAAAGGAGATGAGAAATGAGGTGCGTTTTAGAAACCTTTCCCGATCACACGGTGTACCATCTTCTGGGTTTCTCATGCCTGTTTTCGACGTAGGAAGATGCCCTTGAACCTGGAGATTTGGGACCCATGGGATGGGTACCATGCAGTATTACTTGAAAGGGTCTGCGTTGGCTCACCCAACCTCACCGAACCTCTCAGCCCCAAGAGTGTCCACCCTTATGTCTCAATCAGCTGTGGGTCTAGATATGGTCAATCCAGGTTGCATCACAGCCCCTGAACGAATTTTGTAAGAATTTCTCTCTCTTTCACTGTCTTTGTTTCACGGGTTTTGAAAAGTAATTTATTTTTATAATGGGGTTTAGCTGCTTTTCACGGCTGTGTTTATGCCGCTTTACACCCCCTTGACTCACTTACAGAGAGATATCAATACATAGGTTTGAAGATTCTTACTAGTCAGATATATTCTTGTGCGGTGAATAGGGGGTGTTGAGTCCAGTTCACTGAAAAAGGAATAGGTCTTGTCTCTTACATATTGGGTTTATGGAACGGTATCTGAGCTAATTTGAAACCCTTGTTTTATGCATCACCCCACCTCACCTTTCCCGTTCAGCAGCCATAGTGTGTTTCCTAAACGTGTGACTCTGTTCTGTTTTGTAATTCAGTTCAAGTGTAGCGGTTTTTACATTCCCTCTAGAAGTGATATCTTATGATAAGTGTCTTTTTCTGTGTGACTTATTTCACTTAGAATCGTCGTACCTAAATCCACTCATCGTGCTGCTACTAGCCTTATGACGTGGATTTCATGGCTGAGTGATATTCCATTGTACATGAGGACCACAACTTCTTTATCCATTTTTCTCTTTCCTAGGATATTTAAGGTGTAATGAAGTGGGGGTGTTTGTCAACAGAGCAGCCCTAAACTTTGGGGTGCCTGTGTCTTGCTGATTTTTAGTTTTCCCAATTTATACGCCCATGAGTAGAAGTGCCCTATGCTCTCCAAGCTGTGTTTTTTAGATGTTTCAGAACACACCGTACACTTCTCCAGAGTGGCTGTTGGCAATTTACATCCCACCCATCAGCGTAGCAAGGCTCCCATTTCTCCATGGCCTGTCCTGCATTTCTGGTTTGGACACTTTTATCCGCATGGCCCTTTTGCCTGCTGGGAAGCGAGACTTCTTTGGAGCGCTGATTGGCCTTTCCAGGTTGCTTGGTTGGCCAAAAAGGGCGTATGCGTTTTTTCCTGAATATATTCAGGAAAAAACGCATACGCCCTTTTTGGCCAAGGGCATCATTGTCCACGTTTTGCCGCTTTTCATGTGCTTTCAAGGCGATTCGAATCTACCTCCTGAAATCTGTTTCCTGCAATTCTTCCTTGCTTTCAAAGCCTCTTCGTTGCCTTCCCTTAATATATTTGTGGACGAGAGGTATCATTTAAAACTCTGCAGGTTTGTGAATTGCAGTGCCCCTGAGCTCCATTTTTCAACTCGCTTTTTTGGGCCTGACCGCAAAAGCGCAGGATTGCTTCAGGCCCTCTTCTGGTTCTGGGGGGCAGGCTGAGCTTGTGCTTAATTCTTCTTCCTGATGGGAAAATAGAGTGACCTGTGCCTGTCCCAACACCTAGAGCTAGTCTCTCATTGGTTCCCCCTCTTCCCGTTCATCCTGAGGACAAATTGCAACCTGTACGGAACAGGAGGTTAAAGGTGCTGATTCTCCAAGGAGGGAGATGGCTAGTAAATCGGCTGGAATGGCGAACCCGAGCAAAGGAGATGAGAAATGAGGTGCGTTTTAGAAACCTTTCCTGATCACATGGTGTACCATCTTCTGGGTTTCTCATGCCTGTTTTCGATGTAGGAAGATGCCCTTGAACCTGGAGATTTGGGACCCATGGGATGGGTACCATGCAGTATTACTTGAAAGGGTCTGCGTTGGCTCACCCAACCTCACCGAACCTCTCAGCCCCAAGAGTGTCCACCCTTATGTCTCAATCAGCTGTGGGTCTAGATATGGTCAATCCAGGTTGCATCACAGCCCCTGAACGAATTTTGTAAGAATTTCTCTCTCTTTCACTGTCTTTGTTTCACGGGTTTTGAAAAGTAATTTATTTTTATAATGGGGTTTAGCTGCTTTTCACGGCTGTGTTTATGCCGCTTTACACCCCCTTGACTCACTTACAGAGAGATATCAATACATAGGTTTGAAGATTCTTACTAGTCAGATATATTCTTGTGCGGTGAATAGGGGGTGTTGAGTCCAGTTCACTGAGCAAGGAATAGGTCTTGTCTCTTACATATTGGGTTTATGGAACGGTATCTGAGGTAATTTGAAACCCTTGTTTTATGCATCACCCCACCTCACCTTTCCCGTTCAGCAGCCATAGTGTGTTTTCTAAACATGTGACTCTGTTCTGTTTTGTAATTCAGTTCAAGTGTAGCGGTTTTTACATTCCCTCTAGAAGTGATATCTTATGATAAGTGTCTTTTTCTGTGTGACTTATTTCACTTAGAATCGTCGTACCTAAATCCACTCATCGTGCTGCTACTAGCCTTATGACGTTGATTTCATGGCTGAGTGATATTCCATTGTACATGAGGACCCCAACTTCTTTATCCATTTTTCGCTTTCCTAGGATATTTAAGGTGTAATGAAGTGGGGGTTCTTGTCAACAGAGCAGCCCTAAACTTTGGGGTGCCTGTGTCTTGCTGATTTTTAGTTTTCCCAATTTATACGCCCATGAGTGGAAGTGCCCTATGCTCTCCAAGCTGTGTTTTTTAGATGTTTCCGAACACACCGTACACTTCTCCAGAGTGGCTGTTGGCAATTTACATCCCACCCATCAGCGTAGCAAGGCTCCCATTTCTCCATGGCCGGTCCTGCATTTCTGGTTTGGACACTTTTTTCCGCATGGCCCTTTTGCCCGCTGGGAAGCGAGACTTCTTTGGAGCGCTGATTGGCCTTTCCAGGTTGCTTGGTTGGCCAAAAAGGGCGTATGCGTTTTTTCCTGAATATATTCTGGAAAAAACGCATACGCCCTTTTTGGCCAAGGGCATCATTGTCCACGTTTTGCCGCTTTTCATGTGCTTTCAAGGCGATTCGAATCTACCTCCTGAAATCTGTTTCCTGCAATTCTGCCTTGCTTTCAAAGCCTCTTCGTTGCCTTCCCTTAATATATTTGTGGACGAGAGGTATCATTTAAAACTCTGCAGGTTTGTGAATTGCAGTGCCCCTGAGCTCCATTTTTCAACTCGCTTTTTTGGGAGCTGGCCGCAAAAGCGCAGGATTGCTTCAGGCCCTCTTCTGGTTCTGGGGGGCAGGCTGAGCTTGTGCTTAATTCTTCTTCCTGATGGGAAAATAGAGTGACCTGTGCCTGTCCCAACACCTAGAGCTAGTCTCTCATTGGTTCCCCCTCTTCCCGTTCATCCTCAGGACAAATTGCAACCTGTACGGAACAGGAGGTTAAAGGTGCTGATTCTCCAAGGAGGGAGATGGCTAGTAAATCGGCTGGAATGGCGAACCCGAGCAAAGGAGATGAGAAATGAGGTGCGTTTTAGAAACCTTTCCCGATCACACGGTGTACCATCTTCTGGGTTTCTCATGCCTGTTTTCGACGTAGGAAGATGCCCTTGAACCTGGAGATTTGGGACCCATGGGATGGGTACCATGCAGTATTACTTGAAAGGGTCTGCGTTGGCTCACCCAACCTCACCGAACCTCTCAGCCCCAAGAGTGTCCACCCTTATGTCTCAATCAGCTGTGGGTCTAGATATGGTCAATCCAGGTTGCATCACAGCCCCTGAAAGAATTTTGTAAGAATTTCTCTCTCTTTCACTGTCTTTGTTTCACGGGTTTTGAAAAGTAATTTATTTTTATAATGGGGTTTAGCTGCTTTTCACGGCTGTGTTTATGCCGCTTTACACCCCCTTGACTCACTTACAGAGAGATATCAATACATAGGTTTGAAGATTCTTACTAGTCAGATATATTCTTGTGCGGTGAATAGGGGGTGTTGAGTCCAGTTCACTGAAAAAGGAATAGGTCTTGTCTCTTACATATTGGGTTTATGGAACGGTATCTGAGCTAATTTGAAACCCTTGTTTTATGCATCACCCCACCTCACCTTTCCCGTTCAGCAGCCGTAGTGTGTTTCCTAAACGTGTGACTCTGTTCTGTTTTGTAATTCAGTTCAAGTGTAGCGGTTTTTACATTCCCTCTAGAAGTGATATCTTATGATAAGTGTCTTTTTCTGTGTGACTTATTTCACTTAGAATCGTCATACCTAAATCCACTCATCGTGCTGCTACTAGCCTTATGACGTTGATTTCATGGCTGAGTGATATTCCATTGTACATGAGGACCCCAACTTCTTTATCCATTTTTCTCTTTCCTAGGATATTTAAGGTGTAATGAAGTGGGGGTTCTTGTCAACAGAGCAGCCCTAAACTTTGGGGTGCCTGTGTCTTGCTGATTTTTAGTTTTCCCAATTTATACGCCCATGAGTGGAAGTGCCCTATGCTCTCCAAGCTGTGTTTTTTAGATGTTTCCGAACACACCGTACACTTCTCCAGAGTGGCTGTTGGCAATTTACATCCCACCCATCAGCGTAGCAAGGCTCCCATTTCTCCATGGCCGGTCCTGCATTTCTGGTTTGGACACTTTTTTCCGCATGGCCCTTTTGCCCGCTGGGAAGCGAGACTTCTTTGGAGCGCTGATTGGCCTTTCCAGGTGGCTTGGTTGGCCAAAAAGGGCGTATGCGTTTTTTCCTGAATATATTCAGGAAAAAACGCATACGCCCTTTTTGGCCAAGGGCATCATTGTCCACGTTTTGCCGCTTTTCATGTGCTTTCAAGGCGATTCGAATCTACCTCCTGAAATCTGTTTCCTGCAATTCTGCCTTGCTTTCAAAGCCTCTTCGTTGCCTTCCCTTAATATATTTGTGGACGAGAGGTATCATTTAAAACTCTGCAGGTTTGTGAATTGCAGTGCCCCTGAGCTCCATTTTTCAACTCGCTTTTTTGGGAGCTGGCCGCAAAAGCGCAGGATTGCTTCAGGCCCTCTTCTGGTTCTGGGGGGCAGGCTGAGCTTGTGCTTAATTCTTCTTCCTGATGGGAAAATAGAGTGACCTGTGCCTGTCTCAACACCTAGAGCTAGTCTCTCATTGGTTCCCCCTCTTCCCGTTCATCCTCAGGAAAAATTGCAACCTGTACGGAACAGGAGGGTAAAGGTGCTGATTCTCCAAGGAGGGAGATGGCTAGTAAATCGGCTGGAATGGCGAACCCGAGCAAAGGAGATGAGAAATGAGGTGCGTTTTAGAAACCTTTCCCGATCACACGGTGTACCATCTTCTGGGTTTCTCATGCCTGTTTTCGACGTAGGAAGATGCCCTTGAACCTGGAGATTTGGGACCCATGGGATGGGTACCATGCAGTATTACTTGAAAGGGTCTGCGTTGGCTCACCCAACCTCACCGAACCTCTCAGCCCCAAGAGTGTCCACCCTTATGTCTCAATCAGCTGTGGGTCTAGATATGGTCAATCCAGGTTGCATCACAGCCCCTGAACGAATTTTGTAAGAATTTCTCTCTCTTTCACTGTCTTTGTTTCACGGGTTTTGAAAAGTAATTTATTTTTATAATGGGGTTTAGCTGCTTTTCACGGCTGTGTTTATGCCGCTTTACACCCCCTTGACTCACTTACAGAGAGATATCAATACATAGGTTTGAAGATTCTTACTAGTCAGATATATTCTTGTGCGGTGAATAGGGGGTGTTGAGTCCAGTTCACTGAGCAAGGAATAGGTCTTGTCTCTTACATATTGGGTTTATGGAACGGTATCTGAGGTAATTTGAAACCCTTGTTTTATGCATCACCCCACCTCACCTTTCCCGTTCAGCAGCCATAGTGTGTTTTCTAAACATGTGACTCTGTTCTGTTTTGTAATTCAGTTCAAGTGTAGCGGTTTTTACATTCCCTCTAGAAGTGATATCTTATGATAAGTGTCTTTTTCTGTGTGACTTATTTCACTTAGAATCGTCGTACCTAAATCCACTCATCGTGCTGCTACTAGCCTTATGACGTTGATTTCATGGCTGAGTGATATTCCATTGTACATGAGGACCCCAACTTCTTTATCCATTTTTCGCTTTCCTAGGATATTTAAGGTGTAATGAAGTGGGGGTTCTTGTCAACAGAGCAGCCCTAAACTTTGGGGTGCCTGTGTCTTGCTGATTTTATTTTTCCCAATTTATACGCCCATGAGTGGAAGTGCCCTATGCTCTCCAAGCTGTGTTTTTTAGATGTTTCCGAACACACCGTACACTTCTCCAGAGTGACTGTTGGCAATTTACATCCCACCCATCAGCGTAGCAAGGCTCCCATTTCTCCATGGCCGGTCCTGCATTTCTGGTTTGGACACTTTTTTCCGCATGGCCCTTTTGCCCGCTGGGAAGCGAGACTTCTTTGGAGCGCTGATTGGCCTTTCCAGGTTGCTTGGTTGGCCAAAAAGGGCGTATGCGTTTTTTCCTGAATATATTCTGGAAAAAACGCATACGCCCTTTTTGGCCAAGGGCATCATTGTCCACGTTTTGCCGCTTTTCATGTGCTTTCAAGGCGATTCGAATCTACCTCCTGAAATCTGTTTCCTGCAATTCTTCCTTGCTTTCAAAGCCTCTTCGTTGCCTTCCCTTAATATATTTGTGGACGAGAGGTATCATTTAAAACTCTGCAGGTTTGTGAATTGCAGTGCCCCTGAGCTCCATTTTTCAACTCGCTTTTTTGGGAGCTGGCCGCAAAAGCGCAGGATTGCTTCAGGCCCTCTTCTGGTTCTTGGGGGGCAGGCTGAGCTTGTGCTTAATTCTTCTTCCTGATGGGAAAATAGAGTGACCTGTGCCTGTCCCAACACCTAGAGCTAGTCTCTCATTGGTTCCCCCTCTTCCCGTTCATCCTCAGGACAAATTGCAACCTGTACGGAACAGGAGGTTAAAGGTGCTGATTCTCCAAGGAGGGAGATGGCTAGTAAATCGGCTGGAATGGCGAACCCGAGCAAAGGAGATGAGAAATGAGGTGCGTTTTAGAAACCTTTCCCGATCACACGGTGTACCATCTTCTGGGTTTCTCATGCCTATTTTCGACATAGGAAGATGTCCTTGAACCTGGAGATTTGGGACCCATGGGATGGGTACCATGCAGTATTACTTGAAAGGGTCTGCGTTGGCTCACCCAACCTCACCGAACCTCTCAGCCCCAAGAGTGTCCACCCTTATGTCTCAATCAGCTGTGGGTCTAGATATGGTCAATCCAGGTTGCATCACAGCCCCTGAACGAATTTTGTAAGAATTTCTCTCTCTTTCACTGTCTTTGTTTCACGGGTTTTGAAAAGTAATTTATTTTTATAATGGGGTTTAGCTGCTTTTCACGGCTGTGTTTATGCCGCTTTACACCCCCTTGACTCACTTACAGAGAGATATCAATACATAGGTTTGAAGATTCTTACTAGTCAGATATATTCTTGTGCGGTGAATAGGGGGTGTTGAGTCCAGTTCACTGAAAAAGGAATAGGTCTTGTCTCTTACATATTGGGTTTATGGAACGGTATCTGAGCTAATTTGAAACCCTTGTTTTATGCATCACCCCACCTCACCTTTCCCGTTCAGCAGCCGTAGTGTGTTTCCTAAACGTGTGACTCTGTTCTGTTTTGTAATTCAGTTCAAGTGTAGCGGTTTTTACATTCCCTCTAGAAGTGATATCTTATGATAAGTGTCTTTTTCTGTGTGACTTATTTCACTTAGAATCGTCGTACCTAAATCCACTCATCGTGCTGCTACTAGCCTTATGACGTTGATTTCATGGCTGAGTGATATTCCATTGTACATGAGGACCCCAACTTCTTTATCCATTTTTCTCTTTCCTAGGATATTTAAGGTGTAATGAAGTGGGGGTTCTTGTCAACAGAGCAGCCCTAAACTTTGGGGTGCCTGTGTCTTGCTGATTTTTAGTTTTCCCAATTTATACGCCCATGAGTGGAAGTGCCCTATGCTCTCCAAGCTGTGTTTTTTAGATGTTTCAGAACACACCGTACACTTCTCCAGAGTGGCTGTTGGCAATTTACATCCCACCCATCAGCGTAGCAAGGCTCCCATTTCTCCATGGCCGGTCCTGCATTTCTGGTTTGGACACTTTTTTCCGCATGGCCCTTTTGCCCGCTGGGAAGCGAGACTTCTTTGGAGCGCTGATTGGCCTTTCCAGGTTGCTTGGTTGGCCAAAAAGGGCGTATGCGTTTTTTCCTGAATATATTCAGGAAAAAACGCATACGCCCTTTTTGGCCAAGGGCATCATTGTCCACGTTTTGCCGCTTTTCATGTGCTTTCAAGGCGATTCGAATCTACCTCCTGAAATCTGTTTCCTGCAATTCTGCCTTGCTTTCAAAGCCTCTTCGTTGCCTTCCCTTAATATATTTGTGGACGAGAGGTATCATTTAAAACTCTGCAGGTTTGTGAATTGCAGTGCCCCTGAGCTCCATTTTTCAACTCGCTTTTTTGGGAGCTGACCGCAAAAGCGCAGGATTGCTTCAGGCCCTCTTCTGGTTCTGGGGGGCAGGCTGAGCTTGTGCTTAATTCTTCTTCCTGATGGGAAAATAGAGTGACCTGTGCCTGTCCCAACACCTAGAGCTAGTCTCTCATTGGTTCCCCCTCTTCCCGTTCATCCTCAGGACAAATTGCAACCTATACGGAACAGGAGGTTAAAGGTGCTGATTCTCCAAGGAGGGAGATGGCTAGTAAATCGGCTGGAATGGCGAACCCGAGCAAAGGAGATGAGAAATGAGGTGCGTTTTAGAAACCTTTCCCGATCACACGGTGTACCATCTTCTGGGTTTCTCATGCCTGTTTTCGATGTAGGAAGATGCCCTTGAACCTGGAGATTTGGGACCCATGGGATGGGTACCATGCAGTATTACTTGAAAGGGTCTGCGTTGGCTCACCCAACCTCACCGAACCTCTCAGCCCCAAGAGTGTCCACCGTTATGTCTCAATCAGCTGTGGGTCTAGATATGGTCAATCCAGGTTGCATCACAGCCCCTGAACGAATTTTGTAAGAATTTCTCTCTCTTTCACTGTCTTTGTTTCACGGGTTTTGAAAAGTAATTTATTTTTATAATGGGGTTTAGCTGCTTTTCACGGCTGTGTTTATGCCGCTTTACACCCCCTTGACTCACTTACAGAGAGATATCAATACATAGGTTTGAAGATTCTTACTAGTCAGATATATTCTTGTGCGGTGAATAGGGGGTGTTGAGTCCAGTTCACTGAAAAAGGAATAGGTCTTGTCTCTTACATATTGGGTTTATGGAACGGTATCTGAGCTAATTTGAAACCCTTGTTTCATGCATCACCCCACCTCACCTTGCCCGTTCAGCAGCCATAGTGTGTTGCCTAAACGTGTGACTCTGTTCTGTTTTGTAATTCAGTTCAAGTGTAGCGGTTTTTACATTCCCTCTCGAAGTGATATCTTATGATAAGTGTCTTTTTCTGTGTGACTTATTTCACTTAGAATCGTCGTACCTAAATCCACTCATCGTGCTGCTACTAGCCTTATGACGTGGATTTCATGGCTGAGTGATATTCCATTGTACATGAGGACCACAACTTCTTTATCCATTTTTCTCTTTCCTAGGATATTTAAGGTGTAATGAAGTGGGGGTTCTTGTCAACAGAGCAGCCCTAAACTTTGGGGTGCCTGTGTCTTGCTGATTTTTAGTTTTCCCAATTTATACGCCCATGAGTGGAAGTGCCCTATGCTCTCCAAGCTGTGTTTTTTAGATGTTTCAGAACACACCGTACACTTCTCCAGAGTGGCTGTTGGCAATTTACATCCCGCCCATCAGCGTAGCAAGGCTCCCATTTCTCCATGGCCGGTCCTGCCTTTCTGGTTTGGACACTTTTTTCCGCATGGCCCTTTGGCCCGCTGGGAAGCGAGACTTCTTTGGAGCGCTGATTGGCCTTTCCAGGTTGCTTGGTTGGCCAAAAAGGGCGTATGCGTTTTTTCCTGAATATATTCAGGAAAAAACGCATACGCCCTTTTTGGCCAAGGGCATCATTGTCCACGTTTTGCCGCTTTTCATGTGCTTTCAAGGCGATTCGAATCTACCTCCTGAAATCTGTTTCCTGCAATTCTGCCTTGCTTTCAAAGCCTCTTCGTTGCCTTCCCTTAATATATTTGTGGACGAGAGGTATCATTTAAAACTCTGCAGGTTTGTGAATTGCAGTGCCCCTGAGCTCCATTTTTCAACTCGCTTTTTTGGGAGCTGACCGCAAAAGCGCAGGATTGCTTCAGGCCCTCTTCTGGTTCTGGGGGGCAGGCTGAGCTTGTGCTTAATTCTTCTTCCTGATGGGAAAATAGAGTGACCTGTGCCTGTCCCAACACCTAGAGCTAGTCTCTCATTGGTTCCCCCTCTTCCCGTTCATCCTCAGGACAAATTGCAACCTATACGGAACAGGAGGTTAAAGTTGCTGATTCTCCAAGGAGGGAGATGGCTAGTAAATCGGCTGGAATGGCGAACCCGAGCAAAGGAGATGAGAAATGAGGTGCGTTTTAGAAACCTTTCCCGATCACACGGTGTACCATCTTCTGGGTTTCTCATGCCTGTTTTCGATGTAGGAAGATGCCCTTGAACCTGGAGATTTGGGACCCATGGGATGGGTACCATGCAGTATTACTTGAAAGGGTCTGCGTTGGCTCACCCAACCTCACCGAACCTCTCAGCCCCAAGAGTGTCCACCCTTATGTCTCAATCAGCTGTGGGTCTAGATATGGTCAATCCAGGTTGCATCACAGCCCCTGAACGAATTTTGTAAGAATTTCTCTCTCTTTCACTGTCTTTGTTTCACGGGTTTTGAAAAGTAATTTATTTTTATAATGGGGTTTAGCTGCTTTTCACGGCTGTGTTTATGCCGCTTTACACCCCCTTGACTCACTTACAGAGAGATATCAATACATAGGTTTGAAGATTCTTACTAGTCAGATATATTCTTGTGCGGTGAATAGGGGGTGTTGAGTCCAGTTCACTGAAAAAGGAATAGGTCTTGTCTCTTACATATTGGGTTTATGGAACGGTATCTGAGCTAATTTGAAACCCTTGTTTTATGCATCACCCCACCTCACCTTGCCCGTTCAGCAGCCATAGTGTGTTGCCTAAACGTGTGACTCTGTTCTGTTTTGTAATTCAGTTCAAGTGTAGCGGTTTTTACATTCCCTCTCGAAGTGATATCTTATGATAAGTGTCTTTTTCTGTGTGACTTATTTCACTTAGAATCGTCGTACCTAAATCCACTCATCGTGCTGCTACTAGCCTTATGACGTGGATTTCATGGCTGAGTGATATTCCATTGTACATGAGGACCACAACTTCTTTATCCATTTTTCTCTTTCCTAGGATATTTAAGGTGTAATGAAGTGGGGGTTCTTGTCAACAGAGCAGCCCTAAACTTTGGGGTGCCTGTGTCTTGCTGATTTTTAGTTTTCCCAATTTATACGCCCATGAGTGGAAGTGCCCTATGCTCTCCAAGCTGTGTTTTTTAGATGTTTCAGAACACACCGTACACTTCTCCAGAGTGGCTGTTGGCAATTTACATCCCGCCCATCAGCGTAGCAAGGCTCCCATTTCTCCATGGCCGGTCCTGCCTTTCTGGTTTGGACACTTTTTTCCGCATGGCCCTTTGGCCCGCTGGGAAGCGAGACTTCTTTGGAGCGCTGATTGGCCTTTCCAGGTTGCTTGGTTGGCCAAAAAGGGCGTATGCGTTTTTTCCTGAATATATTCAGGAAAAAACGCATACGCCCTTTTTGGCCAAGGGCATCATTGTCCACGTTTTGCCGCTTTTCATGTGCTTTCAAGGCGATTCGAATCTACCTCCTGAAATCTGTTTCCTGCAATTCTGCCTTGCTTTCAAAGCCTCTTCGTTGCCTTCCCTTAATATATTTGTGGACGAGAGGTATCATTTAAAACTCTGCAGGTTTGTGAATTGCAGTGCCCCTGAGCTCCATTTTTCAACTCGCTTTTTTGGGAGCTGACCGCAAAAGCGCAGGATTGCTTCAGGCCCTCTTCTGGTTCTGGGGGGCAGGCTGAGCTTGTGCTTAATTCTTCTTCCTGATGGGAAAATAGAGTGACCTGTGCCTGTCCCAACACCTAGAGCTAGTCTCTCATTGGTTCCCCCTCTTCCCGTTCATCCTCAGGACAAATTGCAACCTATACGGAACAGGAGGTTAAAGGTGCTGATTCTCCAAGGAGGGAGATGGCTAGTAAATCGGCTGGAATGGCGAACCCGAGCAAAGGAGATGAGAAATGAGGTGCGTTTTAGAAACCTTTCCCGATCACACGGTGTACCATCTTCTGGGTTTCTCATGCCTGTTTTCAATGTAGGAAGATGCCCTTGAACCTGGAGATTTGGGACCCATGGGATGGGTACCATGCAGTATTACTTGAAAGGGTCTGCGTTGGCTCACCCAACCTCACCGAACCTCTCAGCCCCAAGAGTGTCCACCCTTATGTCTCAATCAGCTGTGGGTCTAGATATGGTCAATCCAGGTTGCATCACAGCCCCTGAACGAATTTTGTAAGAATTTCTCTCTCTTTCACTGTTTTGTTTCACGGGTTTTGAAAAGTAATTTATTTTTATAATGGGGTTTAGCTGCTTTTCACGGCTGTGTTTATGCCGCTTTACACCCCCTTGACTCACTTACAGAGAGATATCAATACATAGGTTTGAAGATACTTACTAGTCAGATATATTCTTGTGCGGTGAATAGGGGGTGTTGAGTCCAGTTCACTGAGCAAGGGATAGGTCTTGTCTCTTACATATTGGGTTTATGGAACGGTATCTGAGCTAATTTGAAACCCTTGTTTTATGCATCACCCCACCTCACCTTTCCCGTTCAGCAGCCGTAGTGTGTTTCCTAAACGTGTGACTCTGTTCTGTTTTGTAATTCAGTTCAAGTGTAGCGGTTTTTACATTCCCTCTAGAAGTGATATCTTATGATAAGTGTCTTTTTCTGTGTGACTTATTTCACTTAGAATCGTCGTACCTAAATCCACTCATCGTGCTGCTACTAGCCTTATGACGTTGATTTCATGGCTGAGTGATATTCCATTGTACATGAGGACCCCAACTTCTTTATCCATTTTTCTCTTTCCTAGGATATTTAAGGTGTAATGAAGTGGGGGTTCTTGTCAACAGAGCAGCCCTAAACTTTGGGGTGCCTGTGTCTTGCTGATTTTTAGTTTTCCCAATTTATACGCCCATGAGTGGAAGTGCCCTATGCTCTCCAAGCTGTGTTTTTTAGATGTTTCAGAACACACCGTACACTTCTCCAGAGTGGCTGTTGGCAATTTACATCCCACCCATCAGCGTAGCAAGGCTCCCATTTCTCCATGGCCGGTCCTGCATTTCTGGTTTGGACACTTTTTTCCGCATGGCCGTTTTGCCCGCTGGGAAGCGAGACTTCTTTGGAGCGCTGATTGGCCTTTCCAGGTTGCTTGGTTGGCCAAAAAGGGCGTATGCGTTTTTTCCTGAATATATTCAGGAAAAAACGCATACGCCCTTTTTGGCCAAGGGCATCATTGTCCACGTTTTGCCGCTTTTCATGTGCTTTCAAGGCGATTCGAATCTACCTCCTGAAATCTGTTTCCTGCAATTCTGCCTTGCTTTCAAAGCCTCTTCGTTGCCTTCCCTTAATATATTTGTGGACGAGAGGTATCATTTAAAACTCTGCAGGTTTGTGAATTGCAGTGCCCCTGAGCTCCATTTTTCAACTCGCTTTTTTGGGAGCTGGCCGCAAAAGCGCAGGATTGCTTCAGGCCCTCTTCTGGTTCTGGGGGGCAGGCTGAGCTTGTGCTTAATTCTTCTTCCTGATGGGAAAATAGAGTGACCTGTGCCTGTCCCAACACCTAGAGCTAGTCTCTCATTGGTTCCCCCTCTTCCCGTTCATCCTCAGGACAAATTGCAACCTGTACGGAACAGGAGGTTAAAGGTGCTGATTCTCCAAGGAGGGAGATGGCTAGTAAATCGGCTGGAATGGCGAACCCGAGCAAAGGAGATGAGAAATGAGGTGCGTTTTAGAAACCTTTCCCGATCACACGGTGTACCATCTTCTGGGTTTCTCATGCCTGTTTTCGACGTAGGAAGATGCCCTTGAACCTGGAGATTTGGGACCCATGGGATGGGTACCATGCAGTATTACTTGAAAGGGTCTGCGTTGGCTCACCCAACCTCACCGAACCTCTCAGCCCCAAGAGTGTCCACCCTTATGTCTCAATCAGCTGTGGGTCTAGATATGGTCAATCCAGGTTGCATCACAGCCCCTGAACGAATTTTGGAAGAATTTCTCTCTCTTTCACTGTCTTTGTTTCACGGGTTTTGAAAAGTAATTTATTTTTATAATGGGGTTTAGCTGCTTTTCACGGCTGTGTTTATGCCGCTTTACACCCCCTTGACTCACTTACAGAGAGATATCAATACATAGGTTTGAAGATTCTTACTAGTCAGATATATTCTTGTGCGGTGAATAGGGGGTGTTGAGTCCAGTTCACTGAAAAAGGAATAGGTCTTGTCTCTTACATATTGGGTTTATGGAACGGTATCTGAGCTAATTTGAAACCCTTGTTTTATGCATCACCCCACCTCACCTTGCCCGTTCAGCAGCCATAGTGTGTTGCCTAAACGTGTGACTCTGTTCTGTTTTGTAATTCAGTTCAAGTGTAGCGGTTTTTACATTCCCTCTCGAAGTGATATCTTATGATAAGTGTCTTTTTCTGTGTGACTTATTTCACTTAGAATCGTCGTACCTAAATCCACTCATCGTGCTGCTACTAGCCTTATGACGTGGATTTCATGGCTGAGTGATATTCCATTGTACATGAGGACCACAACTTCTTTATCCATTTTTCTCTTTCCTAGGATATTTAAGGTGTAATGAAGTGGGGGTTCTTGTCAACAGAGCAGCCCTAAACTTTGGGGTGCCTGTGTCTTGCTGATTTTTAGTTTTCCCAATTTATACGCCCATGAGTGGAAGTGCCCTATGCTCTCCAAGCTGTGTTTTTTAGATGTTTCAGAACACACCGTACACTTCTCCAGAGTGGCTGTTGGCAATTTACATCCCGCCCATCAGCGTAGCAAGGCTCCCATTTCTCCATGGCCGGTCCTGCCTTTCTGGTTTGGACACTTTTTTCCGCATGGCCCTTTGGCCCGCTGGGAAGCGAGACTTCTTTGGAGCGCTGATTGGCCTTTCCAGGTTGCTTGGTTGGCCAAAAAGGGCGTATGCGTTTTTTCCTGAATATATTCAGGAAAAAACGCATACGCCCTTTTTGGCCAAGGGCATCATTGTCCACGTTTTGCCGCTTTTCATGTGCTTTCAAGGCGATTCGAATCTACCTCCTGAAATCTGTTTCCTGCAATTCTGCCTTGCTTTCAAAGCCTCTTCGTTGCCTTCCCTTAATATATTTGTGGACGAGAGGTATCATTTAAAACTCTGCAGGTTTGTGAATTGCAGTGCCCCTGAGCTCCATTTTTCAACTCGCTTTTTTGGGAGCTGACCGCAAAAGCGCAGGATTGCTTCAGGCCCTCTTCTGGTTCTGGGGGGCAGGCTGAGCTTGTGCTTAATTCTTCTTCCTGATGGGAAAATAGAGTGACCTGTGCCTGTCCCAACACCTAGAGCTAGTCTCTCATTGGTTCCCCCTCTTCCCGTTCATCCTCAGGACAAATTGCAACCTATACGGAACAGGAGGTTAAAGGTGCTGATTCTCCAAGGAGGGAGATGGCTAGTAAATCGGCTGGAATGGCGAACCCGAGCAAAGGAGATGAGAAATGAGGTGCGTTTTAGAAACCTTTCCCGATCACACGGTGTACCATCTTCTGGGTTTCTCATGCCTGTTTTCAATGTAGGAAGATGCCCTTGAACCTGGAGATTTGGGACCCATGGGATGGGTACCATGCAGTATTACTTGAAAGGGTCTGCGTTGGCTCACCCAACCTCACCGAACCTCTCAGCCCCAAGAGTGTCCACCCTTATGTCTCAATCAGCTGTGGGTCTAGATATGGTCAATCCAGGTTGCATCACAGCCCCTGAACGAATTTTGGAAGAATTTCTCTCTCTTTCACTGTCTTTGTTTCACGGGTTTTGAAAAGTAATTTATTTTTATAATGGGGTTTAGCTGCTTTTCACGGCTGTGTTTATGCCGCTTTACACCCCCTTGACTCACTTACAGAGAGATATCAATACATAGGTTTGAAGATTCTTACTAGTCAGATATATTCTTGTGCGGTGAATAGGGGGTGTTGAGTCCAGTTCACTGAGCAAGGAATAGGTCTTGTCTATTACATATTGGGTTTATGGAACGGTATCTGAGCTAATTTGAAACCCTTGTTTTATGCATCACCCCACCTCACCTTTCCCGTTCAGCAGCCATAGTGTGTTTTCTAAACGTGTGACTCTGTTCTGTTTTGTAATTCAGTTCAAGTGTAGCGGTTTTTACATTCCCTCTAGAATTGATATCTTATGATAAGTGTCGTTTTCTGTGTGACTTATTTCACTTAGAATCGTCGTACCTAAATCCACTCATCGTGCTGCTACTAGCCTTATGACGTGGATTTCATGGCTGAGTGATATTCCATTGTACATGAGGACCCCAACTTCTTTATCCATTTTTCTCTTTCCTAGGATATTTAAGGTGTAATGAAGTGGGGGTTCTTGTCAACAGAACAGCCCTAAACTTTGGGGTGCCTGTGTCTTGCTGATTTTTAGTTTTCCCAATTTATACGCCCATGAGTGGAAGTGCCCTATTCTCTCCAAGCTGTGTTTTTTAGATGTTTCCGAACACACCGTACACTTCTCCAGAGTGGCTGTTGGCAATTTACATCCCACCCATCAGCGTAGCAAGGCTCCCATTTCTCCATGGCCGGTCCCTGCATTTCTGGTTTGGACACTTTTTTCCGCATGGCCGTTTTGCCCCGCTGGGAAGCGAGACTTCTTTGGAGCGCTGATTGGCCTTTCCAGGTTGCTTGGTTGGCCAAAAAGGGCGTATGCGTTTTTTCCTGAATATATTCAGGAAAAAACGCATACGCCCTTTTTGGCCAAGGGCATCATTGTCCACGTTTTGCCGCTTTTCATGTGCTTTCAAGGCGATTCGAATCTACCTCCTGAAATCTGTTTCCTGCAATTCTGCCTTGCTTTCAAAGCCTCTTCGTTGCCTTCCCTTAATATATTTGTGGACGAGAGGTATCATTTAAAACTCTGCAGGTTTGTGAATTGCAGTGCCCCCTGAGCTCCATTTTTCAACTCGCTTTTTTGGGAGCTGCGCTTGCAAAAGCGCAGGATTGCTTCAGGCCCTCTTCTGGTTCTGGGGGGCAGGCTGAGCTTGTGCTTAATTCTTCTTCCTGATGGGAAAATAGAGTGACCTGTGCCTGTCCCAACACCTGGAGCTAGTCTCTCATTGGTTCCCCCCCTCTTCCCGTTCATCCTCAGGACAAATTGCAACCTGTACGGAACAGGAGGTTAAAGGTGCTGATTCTCCAAGGAGGGAGATGGCTAGTAAATCGGCTGGAATGGCGAACCTGAGCAAAGGAGATGAGAAATGAGGTGCGTTTTAGAAACCTTTCCCGATCACACGGTGTACCATCTTCTGGGTTTCTCATGCCTGTTTTCGACGTAGGAAGATGCCCTTGAACCTGGAGATTTGGGACCCATGGGATGGGTACCATGCAGTATTACTTGAAAGGGTCTGCGTTGGCTCACCCAACCTCACCGAACCTCTCAGCCCCAAGAGTGTCCACCCTTATGTCTCAATCAGCTGTGGGTCTAGATATGGTCAATCCAGGTTGCATCACAGCCCCTGAACGAATTTTGTAAGAATTTCTCTCTCTTTCACTGTCTTTGTTTCACGGGTTTTGAAAAGTAATTTATTTTTATAATGGGGTTTAGCTGCTTTTCACGGCTGTGTTTATGCCGCTTTACACCCCCTTGACTCACTTACAGAGAGATATCAATACATAGGTTTGAAGATTCTTACTAGTCAGATATATTCTTGTGCGGTGAATAGGGGGTGTTGAGTCCAGTTCACTGAAAAAGGGATAGGTCTTGTCTCTTACATATTGGGTTTATGGAACGGTATCGGAGCTAATTTGAAACGCTTGTTTTATGCATCACCCCACCTCACCTTTCCCGTTCAGCAGCCATAGTGTGTTTTCTAAACGTGTGACTCTGTTCTGTTTTGTAATTCAGTTCAAGTGTAGCGGTTTTTACATTCCCTCTAGAAGTGATATCTTATGATAAGTGTCTTTTTCTGTGTGACTTATTTCACTTAGAATCGTCGTACCTAAATCCACTCATCGTGCTGCTACTAGCCTTATGACGTTGATTTCATGGCTGAGTGATATTCCATTGTACATGAGGACCCCAACTTCTTTATCCATTTTTCTCTTTCCTAGGATATTTAAGGTGTAATGAAGTGGGGGTTCTTGTCAACAGAGCAGCCCTAAACTTTGGGGTGCCTGTGTCTTGCTGATTTTTAGTTTTCCCAATTTATACGCCCATGAGTGGAAGTGCCCTATGCTCTCCAAGCTGTGTTTTTTAGATGTTTCAGAACACACCGTACACTTCTCCAGAGTGGCTGTTGGCAATTTACATCCCACCCATCAGCGTAGCAAGGCTCCCATTTCTCCATGGCCGGTCCTGCATTTCTGGTTTGGACACTTTTTTTCCGCATGGCCCTTTTGCCCGCTGGGAAGCGAGACTTCTTTGGAGCGCTGATTGGCCTTTCCAGGTTGCTTGGTTGGCCAAAAAGGGCGTATGCGTTTTTTCCTGAATATATTCAGGAAAAAACGCATACGCCCTTTTTGGCCAAGGGCATCATTGTCCACGTTTTTGCCGCTTTTCATGTGCTTTCAAGGCGATTCGAATCTACCTCCTGAAATCTGTTTCCTGCAATTCTGCCTTGCTTTTCAAAGCCTCTTCGTTGCCTTCCCTTAATATATTTGTGGACGAGAGGTATCATTTAAAACTCTGCAGGTTTGTGAATTGCAGTGCCCCTGAGCTCCATTTTTCAACCTCGCTTTTTTGGGAGCTGGCCGCAAAAGCGCAGGATTGCTTCAGGCCCTCTTCTGGTTCTGGGGGCAGGCTGAGCTTGTGCTTAATTCTTCTTCCTGATGGGAAAATAGAGTGACCTGTGCCTGTCCCAACACCTGGAGCTAGTCTCTCATTGGTTCCCCCTCTTCCCGTTCATCCTCAGGACAAATTGCAACCTGTACGGAACAGGAGGTTAAAGGTGCTGATTCTCCAAGGAGGGAGATGGGCTAGTAAATCGGCTGGAATGGCGAACCTGAGCAAAGGAGATGAGAAATGAGGTGCGTTTTAGAAACCTTTCCCGATCACACGGTGTACCATCTTCTGGGTTTCTCATGCCTGTTTTCGACGTAGGAAGATGCCCTTGAACCTGGAGATTTGGGACCCATGGGATGGGTACCATGCAGTATTACTTGAAAGGGTCTGCGTTGGCTCACCCAACCTCACCGAACCTCTCAGCCCCAAGAGTGTCCACCCTTATGTCTCAATCAGCTGTGGGTCTAGATATGGTCAATCCAGGTTGCATCACAGCCCCTGAACGAATTTTGTAAGAATTTCTCTCTCTTTCACTGTCTTTGTTTCACGGGTTTTGAAAAGTAATTTATTTTTATAATGGGGTTTAGCTGCTTTTCACGGCTGTGTTTATGCCGCTTTACACCCCCTTGACTCACTTACAGAGAGATATCAATACATAGGTTTGAAGATTCTTACTAGTCAGATATATTCTTGTGCGGTGAATAGGGGGTGTTGAGTCCAGTTCACTGAAAAAGGGATAGGTCTTGTCTCTTACATATTGGGTTTATGGAACGGTATCGGAGCTAATTTGAAACCCTTGTTTTATGCATCACCCCACCTCACCTTTCCCGTTAAGCAGCCATAGTGTGTTTTCTAAACGTGTGACTCTGTTCTGTTTTGTAATTCAGTTCAAGTGTAGCGGTTTTTACATTCCCTCTAGAAGTGATATCTTATGATAAGTGTCTTTTTCTGTGTGACTTATTTCACTTAGAATCGTCGTACCTAAATCCACTCATCGTGCTGCTACTAGCCTTATGACGTTGATTTCATGGCTGAGTGATATTCCATTGTACATGAGGACCCCAACTTCTTTATCCATTTTTCTCTTTCCTAGGATATTTAAGGTGTAATGAAGTGGGGGTTCTTGTCAACAGAGCAGCCCTAAACTTTGGGGTGCCTGTGTCTTGCTGATTTTTAGTTTTCCCAATTTATACGCCCATGAGTGGAAGTGCCCTATGCTCTCCAAGCTGTGTTTTTTAGATGTTTCAGAACACACCGTACACTTCTCCAGAGTGGCTGTTGGCAATTTACATCCCACCCATCAGCATAGCAAGGCTCCCATTTCTCCATGGCCGGTCCTGCATTTCTGGTTTGGACACTTTTTTCCGCATGGCCCTTTTGCCCGCTGGGAAGCGAGACTTCTTTGGAGCGCTGATTGGCCTTTCCAGGTTGCTTGGTTGGCCAAAAAGGGCGTATGCGTTTTTTCCTGAATATATTCAGGAAAAAACGCATACGCCCTTTTTGGCCAAGGGCATCATTGTCCACGTTTTGCCGCTTTTCATGTGCTTTCAAGGCGATTCGAATCTACCTCCTGAAATCTGTTTCCTGCAATTCTGCCTTGCTTTCAAAGCCTCTTCGTTGCCTTCCCTTAATATATTTGTGGACGAGAGGTATCATTTAAAACTCTGCAGGTTTGTGAATTGCAGTGCCCCTGAGCTCCATTTTTCAACTCGCTTTTTTGGGAGCTGGCCGCAAAAGCGCAGGATTGCTTCAGGCCCTCTTCTGGTTCTGGGGGGCAGGCTGAGCTTGTGCTTAATTCTTCTTCCTGATGGGAAAATAGAGTGACCTGTGCCTGTCCCAACACCTAGAGCTAGTCTCTCATTGGTTCCCCCTCTTCCCGTTCATCCTCAGGACAAATTGCAACCTGTACGGAACAGGAGGTTAAAGGTGCTGATTCTCCAAGGAGGGAGATGGCTAGTAAATCGGCTGGAATGGCGAACCCGAGCAAAGGAGATGAGAAATGAGGTGCGTTTTAGAAACCTTTCCCGATCACACGGTGTACCATCTTCTGGGTTTCTCATGCCTGTTTTCGACGTAGGAAGATGCCCTTGAACCTGGAGATTTGGGACCCATGGGATGGGTACCATGCAGTATTACTTGAAAGGGTCTGCGTTGGCTCACCCAACCTCACCGAACCTCTCAGCCCCAAGAGTGTCCACCCTGATGTCTCAATCAGCTGTGGGTCTAGATATGGTCAATCCAGGTTGCATCACAGCCCCTGAACGAATTTTGTAAGAATTTCTCTCTCTTTCACTGTCTTTGTTTCACGGGTTTTGAAAAGTAATTTATTTTTATAATGGGGTTTAGCTGCTTTTCACGGCTGTGTTTATGCCGCTTTACACCCCCTTGACTCACTTACAGAGAGATATCAATACATAGGTTTGAAGATTCTTACTAGTCAGATATATTCTTGTGCGGTGAATAGGGGGTGTTGAGTCCAGTTCACTGAAAAAGGAATAGGTCTTGTCTCTTACATATTGGGTTTATGGAACGGTATCTGAGCTAATTTGAAACCCTTGTTTTATGCATCACCCCACCTCACCTTTCCCGTTCAGCAGCCATAGTGTGTTGCCTAAACGTGTGACTCTGTTCTGTTTTGTAATTCAGTTCAAGTGTAGCGGTTTTTACATTCCCTCTCGAAGTGATATCTTATGATAAGTGTCTTTTTCTGTGTGACTTATTTCACTTAGAATCGTCGTACCTAAATCCACTCATCGTGCTGCTACTAGCCTTATGACGTGGATTTCATGGCTGAGTGATATTCCATTGTACATGAGGACCCCAACTTCTTTATCCATTTTTCTCTTTCCTAGGATATTTAAGGTGTAATGAAGTGGGGGTTCTTGTCAACAGAGCAGCCCTGCCTGTGTCTTGCTGATTTTTAGTTTTCCCAATTTATACGCCCATGAGTGGAAGTGCCCTATGCTCTCCAAGCTGTGTTTTTTAGATGTTTCAGAACACACCGTACACTTCTCCAGAGTGGCTGTTGGCAATTTACATCCCACCCATCAGCGTAGCAAGGCTCCCATTTCTCCATGGCCGGTCCTGCATTTCTGGTTTGGACACTTTTTTCCGCATGGCCCTTTTGCCCGCTGGGAAGCGAGACTTCTTTGGAGCGCTGATTGGCCTTTCCAGGTTGCTTGGTTGGCCAAAAAGGGCGTATGCGTTTTTTCCTGAATATATTCAGGAAAAAACACATACGCCCTTTTTGGCCAAGGGCATCATTGTCCACGTTTTGCCGCTTTTCATGTGCTTTCAAGGCGATTCGAATCTACCTCCTGAAATCTGTTTCCTGCAATTCTGCCTTGCTTTCAAAGCCTCTTCGTTGCCTTCCCTTAATATATTTGTGGACGAGAGGTATCATTTAAAACTCTGCAGGTTTGTGAATTGCAGTGCCCCTGAGCTCCATTTTTCAACTCGCTTTTTTGGGAGCTGGCCGGAAAAGCGCAGGATTGCTTCAGGCCCTCTTCTGGTTCTGGGGGGCAGGCTGAGCTTGTGCTTAATTCTTCTTCCTGATGGGAAAATAGAGTGACCTGTGCCTGTCCCAACACCTAGAGCTAGTCTCTCATTGGTTCCCCCTCTTCCCGTTCATCCTCAGGACAAATTGCAACCTGTACGGAACAGGAGGTTAAAGGTGCTGATTCTCCAAGGAGGGAGATGGCTAGTAAATCGGCTGGAATGGCGAACCCGAGCAAAGGAGATGAGAAATGAGGTGCGTTTTAGAAACCTTTCCCGATCACACGGTGTACCATCTTCTGGGTTTCTCATGCCTGTTTTCGACGTAGGAAGATGCCCTTGAACCTGGAGATTTGGGACCCATGGGATGGGTACCATGCAGTATTACTTGAAAGGGTCTGCGTTGGCTCACCCAACCTCACCGAACCTCTCAGCCCCAAGAGTGTCCACCCTTATGTCTCAATCAGCTGTGGGTCTAGATATGGTCAATCCAGGTTGCATCACAGCCCCTGAACGAATTTTGTAAGAATTTCTCTCTCTTTCACTGTCTTTGTTTCACGGGTTTTGAAAAGTAATTTATTTTTATAATGGGGTTTAGCTGCTTTTCACGGCTGTGTTTATGCCGCTTTACACCCCCTTGACTCACTTACAGAGAGATATCAATACATAGGTTTGAAGATTCTTACTAGTCAGATATATTCTTGTGCGGTGAATAGGGGGTGTTGAGTCCAGTTCACTGAAAAAGGAATAGGTCTTGTCTGTTACATATTGGGTTTATGGAACGGTATCTGAGCTCATTTGAAACCCTTGTTTTATGCATCACCCCACCTAACCTTTCCCGTTCAGCAGCCATAGTGTGTTTTCTAAACGTGTGACTCTGTTCTGTTTTGCAATTCAGTTCAAGTTTAGCGGTTTTTACATTCCCTCTATAAGTGATATCTTATGATAAGTGTCTTTTTCTGTGTGACTTATTTCACTTAGAATCGTCGTACCTAAATCCTCTCATCGTGCTGGTTCTAGCCTTATGAAGTTGATTTCATGGCTGAGTGATATTCCATTGTACATGAGGACCACAACTTCTTTATCCATTTTTCTCTCTCCTAGGATATTGAAGGTGTAATGAAGTGGGGGTTCTTGTCAACAGAGCAGCCCTAAACTTTGGGGTGCCTGTGTCTTGCTGCTTTTTAGTTTTCCCAATTTATACGCCCATGAGTGGAAGTGCCCTATGCTCTCCAAGCTGTGTTTTTTAGATGTTTCAGAACACACCGTACACTTCTCCAGAGTGGCTGTTGGCAATTTACATCCCACCCATCAGCGTAGCAAGGCTCCCATTTCTCCATGGCCGGTCCTGCATTTCTGGTTTGGACACTTTTTTCCGCATGGCCCTTTTGCGCGCTGGGAAGCAAGACTTCTTTGGAGCGCTGATTTGCCTTTCCAGGTTGCTTGGTTGGCCAAAAAGGGCGTATGCGTTTTTTTCCTGAATATATTCAGGAAAAAACGCATACGCCCTTTTTGGCCAAGGGCATCATTGTCCACGTTTTGCCGCTTTTCATGTGCTTTCAAGGCGATTCAAATCTACCTCCTGAAATCTGTTTCCTGCAATTCTGCCTTGTTTTCAAAGCCTCATCGTTGCCTTCCCTTAATATATTTGTGGACGAGAGTTATCATTTAAAACTCTGCAGGTTTGTGAATTGCAGTGCCCCTGAGCTCCATTTTTCAACTCGCTTTTTTGGGAGCTGGCCGCAAAAGCGCAGGATTGCTTCAGGCCCTCTTCTGGTTCTGGGGGGCAGGCTGCGCTTGTGCTTAATTCTTCTTCCTGATGGGAAAATAGAGTGACCTGTGCCTGTCCCAACACCTAGAGCTAGTCTCTCAATGGTTCCCCCTCTTCCCGTTCATCATCAGGACAAATTGCAACCTATACGGAACAGGAGGTTAAAGGTGCTGATTCTCCAAGGAGGGAGATGGCTAGTAAAGCGGCTGGAATGGCGAACCCGAGCCAAGGAGATGAGAAATGAGGTGCGTTTTAGAAACCTTTCCCGATCACACGATGTACCATCTTCTGGGTTTCTCATGCATGTTTTCGATGTAGGAAGATGCCCTTGAACCTGGAGATTTGGGACCCATGGGATGGGTACGATGCAGTATTACTTGAAAGGGTCTGCGTTGGCTCACCCAACCTCACCGAACCTCTCAGCCCCAAGAGTGTCCACCCTTATGTCTCAATCAGCTGTGGGTCTAGATATGGTCAATCCAGTTTGCATCACAGCCCCTGAACGAATTTTGTAAGAATTTCTCTCTCTTTCAAAGTCTTTGTTTCATGGGTATTTAAAAGTAGTTTATTTTTATAATGGGGTTTAGGTGCTTTTCACTGCTGTGTTTATGCCGCTTTACACCCCCTTGACTCACTTACAGAGAGATATCAATACATAGGTTTTAAGATTGTTACTAGTCAGATATAGTCTTGTGCGGTGAATAGGGGGTGTTGAGTCCAGTTCACTGAGCAAGGAGTAGGTCTTGTCTATTATATATTGGGTTTATGGAACAGTATCTGAGCTAATTAGAAACCCTTGTTTTATGCATCACCCCACCTCACCTTTCCCGTTCAGCAGCCATAGTGTGTTTTCTAAACGTGTGACTCTGTTCTGTTTTGTAATTCAGTTCAAGCGTAGCGGTTTTTACATTCCCTCTATAAGTGATATCTTATGATAAGTGTCGTTTTCTGTATGACTTATTTCACTTAGAATCATCGTACCTACATTCACTCATCGTGCTGCTACTAGTCTTATGATGTTAATTTCATCCTGAGTGATATTCCATTGTACATGAGGACCCCAACTTCTTTATCCATTTTTCGCTTTCCTAGGATATTTAAGGTGTAATGAAGTGGGGGTTCTTGTCAACAGAGCAGCCCTAAATTTGGAGTGCCTATGTCTTGCTGATTTTTAGTTTTCCCAATTTATACGCCCATGAATGGAAGTACCCTATGCTCTCCAAGCTGTGTTTTTTAGATGTTTCATGACACACCATACACTTCTCCAGAGTGGCTGTTGGCAATTTACATCCCGCCCATCAGCGTAGCAAGGCTCCGATTTCTCCATGGCCGGTCCTGCATTTCTGGTTTGGACACTTTTTTCCGCATGGCCCTTTTGCCCGCTGGGAAGCCAGACATCTTTGTAGCGCTGATTTGCCTTTCTAGGTTGCTTGGTTGGCCAAAAAGGGCGTATGTGTTTTTCCCTGAATATATTCAAGAAAAAACGCATACGCCCTTTTTGGCCAAGGGCATCATTGTTCACGATTTGCCGCTTTTCATGTGCTTTCAAGGCAATTCGAATCTACCTCCTGAAATCTGTTTCCTGCAATTCTGAATTGCTTTCAAGTCCTCTTCGTTGCCTTCCCTCAATATATTTGTGGACGAGAGTTATCACTTATAACTCTGCAGGTTTGTGAATTGCAGTGCCCCTGAGCTCCATTTTTCAGGTTGCTTTTTTGGGAGCTGGCCGCAAAAGCGCAGGATTGCTTCAGGACCTATTCTGGTTCCAGTGGGCTGGCTAAGCATGTGGTTAATTCTTCTTCCTGATGGCAAAATACAGAGACCTGGGGCTGTCCCAACACCTAGAGCTAGTCTCTCATTGGTTCCCCCTCTTCCCGTTCATCCTCAGGACAAATTGCAACCTGTACGGAACAGGAGGTTAAAGGTGCCGATTCTCCAAGGAGCGAGATGGCTAGTAAAGCGGCTGAAATGGTGAACCTGAACACAAGTAGATGAGAAATGAGGTGCGTTTTAGAAACCTTTCCCCATTACACGGTGTACAATCTTCTGGGTTTCTCATGCAAGTTTTCGACGTAGGAAGATGCCCTAGAACCTGGAGATTTGGGGCCCATGGGATGGGTACCTGCAGTATTACTGTAAAGGGTCTGCGTTGGCTCACCCAACCTCACCAAACCTCTCAGCCCCAAGAGTGTCCACCCTTATGTCTCAATCAGCTGTGGGTCTAGATATGGTCAATCCAGGTTGAATCAAAGCCCCTGAACGAATTTTGTAAGAATTTCTATCTCTTTCACTGTCTTGGTTTCGTGGGTTTTGAAAAGGAATTTATTTTTATAATGGGGTATAGCTGCTTTTCACGGCTGTGTTTATGCCGCTTTACACCCCACCCCTTGACTCACTTACAGAGAGTTATCAATACATAGGTTTGAAGATTCTTACTAGTCAGATATATTCTTGTGCGGTAAATAGGGGTTGTTGAGTCCAGTTCACTGAGCAAGGAGTAGGTCTTGTCTATTACATATTGGGTTTATGGAACGGTATCTGAGCTAATTTGAAACCCTTTTTTCATGCATCACCCCACCTCAACTTTCCCGTTCAGCAGCCGTAGTGTGTTTTCTAAACGTGTGACTCTGTTCTGTTTTGTAATTCAGTTCAACCGTAGCGGTTTTTACATTCCTTCTATAAGTGATATCTTATGATAAGTGTCGTTTTCTGTGTGACTTATTTCACTTAGAATCATCGTACCTAAATCCACTCATCGTGCTGCTACTAGCATTATGACGTTGATTTCATGGCTGAGTGATATTCCATTGTACATGAGGACCACAAATCTTTATCCATTTTTCTCTTTCTTAGGATATTTAATGTGTAATGAAGTGGGGGTTCTTGTCAACAGAGCAGCCCTAAACTTTGAGGTGCCTGTGTCTTGCTGATTTTTAGTTTTCCCAATTTATACGCCCATGAGTGGAAGTGCCCTATGCTCTCCAAGCTGTGTTTTTTAGATGTTTCAGAACACACCGTACACTTCTCCAGAGTGGCTGTTGGCAATTTACATCCCACCCATCAGCGTAGCAAGGCTCCCATTTCTCCATGGCCGGTCCTGCATTTCTGGTTTGGACACTTTTTTCCGCATGGCCCTTTTGCCCGCTGGGAAGCGAGACTTCTTTGGAGCGCTGATTGGCCTTTCCAGGTTGCTTGGTTGGCCAAAAAGGGCGTATGCGTTTTTTCCTGAATATATTCAGGAAAAAACGCATACGCCCTTTTTGGCCAAGGGCATCATTGTCCACGTTTTGCCGCTTTTCATATGCTTTCAAGGCGATTCGAATCTACCTCCTGAAATCTGTTTCCTGAAATTCTGCCTTGCTTTCAAAGCCTCTTCGTTGCCTTCCCTTAATATATTTGTGGACGAGAGGTATCATTTAAAACTCTGCAGGTTTGTGAATTGCAGGGCCCCTGAGCTCCATTTTTCAACTCGCTTTTTGGGGAGCTGGCCGCAAAAGCGCAGGATTGCTTCAGGCCCTCTTCTGGTTCTGGGGGGCAGGCTGAGCTTGAGCTTAATTCTTCTTCCTGATGGGAAAATAGAGTGACCCGTGCCTGTCCCAACACCTAGAGCTAGTCTCTCATTGGTTCCCCCTCTTCCCCTTCATCCTCAGGACAAATTGCAACCTGTACGGAACAGGAGGTTAAAGGTGCTGATTCTCCAAGGAGGGAGATGGCTAGTAAATCGGCTGGAATGGCGAACCCGAGCAAAGGAGATGAGAAATGAGGTGCGTTTCAGAAACCTTTCCTGATCACATGGTGTACCATCTTCTGGGTTTCTCATGCATGTTTTCGATGTAGGAAGATGCCCTTGAACCTGGAGATTTGGGACCCATGGTTTGGGTACCATGCAGTATTACTTGAAAGGGTCTGCGTTGGCTCACCCAACCTCATCGAACCTCTCAGCCCCAAGAGTGTCCACCCTTATGTCTCAATCAGCTGTGGGTCTAGATATGGTCAATCCAGGTTGCATCACAGCCCCTGAACGAATTTTGTAAGAATTTCTCTCTCTTTCACTGTCTTTGTTTCACTGGTTTTTAAAAGTAATTTATTTTTATAATGGGGTTTAGCTGCTTTTCACGGCTGTGTTTATGCCGCTTTACACCCCCTTGACTCACTTACAGAGAGATATCAATACATAGGTTTGAAGATTCTTACTAGTCAGATATATTCTTGTGCGGTGAATAGGGGGTGTTGAGTCCAGTTCACTGAGCAAGGAATAGGTCTTGTCTATTACATATTGGGTTTATGGAACGGTATCTGAGCTAATTTGAAACCCTTGTTTTATGCATCACCCCTCCTCACCTTTCCCATTCAGCAGCCATAGTGTGTTTTCTAAACGTGTGACTCTGTTCTATTTTGCAATTCAGTTCAAGTGTAGCGGTTTTTACATTCCCTCTATAAGTGATATCTTATGATAAGTGTCTTTTTCGGTGTGACTTATTTCACTTAGAATCGTCGTACGTAAATCCACTCATCGTGCTGCTACTAGCCTTTTGACGTTGATTTCATGGCTGAGTGATATTCCATTGTACATGAGGACCACAACTTCTTTATCCATTTTTCTCTCTCCTAGGATATTGAAGGTGTAATGAAGTGGGGGTTCTTGTCAACAGAGCAGCCCTAAACTTTGGGGTGCCTGTGTCTTGCTGCTTTTTAGTTTTCCCAATTTATACGCCCATGAGTGGAAGTGCCCTATGCTCTCCAAGCTGTGTTTTTTAGATGTTTCAGAACACACCGTACACTTCTCCAGAGTGGCTGTTGGCAATTTACATCCCACCCATCAGCGTAGCAAGGCTCCCATTTCTCCATGGCCGGTCCTGCATTTCTGGTTTGGACACTTTTTTCCGCATGGCCCTTTTGCGCGCTGGGAAGCAAGACTTCTTTGGAGCGCTGATTTGCCTTTCCAGGTTGCTTGGTTGGCCAAAAAGGGCGTATGCGTTTTTTTCCTGAATATATTCAGGAAAAAACGCATACGCCCTTTTTGGCCAAGGGCATCATTGTCCACGTTTTGCCGCTTTTCATGTGCTTTCAAGGCGATTCAAATCTACCTCCTGAAATCTGTTTCCTGCAATTCTGCCTTGTTTTCAAAGCCTCATCGTTGCCTTCCCTTAATATATTTGTGGACGAGAGTTATCATTTAAAACTCTGCAGGTTTGTGAATTGCAGTGCCCCTGAGCTCCATTTTTCAACTCGCTTTTTTGGGAGCTGGCCGCAAAAGCGCAGGATTGCTTCAGGCCCTCTTCTGGTTCTGGGGGGCAGGCTGCGCTTGTGCTTAATTCTTCTTCCTGATGGGAAAATAGAGTGACCTGTGCCTGTCCCAACACCTAGAGCTAGTCTCTCAATGGTTCCCCCTCTTCCCGTTCATCATCAGGACAAATTGCAACCTATACGGAACAGGAGGTTAAAGGTGCTGATTCTCCAAGGAGGGAGATGGCTAGTAAAGCGGCTGGAATGGCGAACCCGAGCCAAGGAGATGAGAAATGAGGTGCGTTTTAGAAACCTTTCCCGATCACACGATGTACCATCTTCTGGGTTTCTCATGCATGTTTTCGATGTAGGAAGATGCCCTTGAACCTGGAGATTTGGGACCCATGGGATGGGTACGATGCAGTATTACTTGAAAGGGTCTGCGTTGGCTCACCCAACCTCACCGAACCTCTCAGCCCCAAGAGTGTCCACCCTTATGTCTCAATCAGCTGTGGGTCTAGATATGGTCAATCCAGTTTGCATCACAGCCCCTGAACGAATTTTGTAAGAATTTCTCTCTCTTTCAAAGTCTTTGTTTCATGGGTATTTAAAAGTAGTTTATTTTTATAATGGGGTTTAGGTGCTTTTCACTGCTGTGTTTATGCCGCTTTACACCCCCTTGACTCACTTACAGAGAGATATCAATACATAGGTTTTAAGATTGTTACTAGTCAGATATAGTCTTGTGCGGTGAATAGGGGGTGTTGAGTCCAGTTCACTGAGCAAGGAGTAGGTCTTGTCTATTATATATTGGGTTTATGGAACAGTATCTGAGCTAATTAGAAACCCTTGTTTTATGCATCACCCCACCTCACCTTTCCCGTTCAGCAGCCATAGTGTGTTTTCTAAACGTGTGACTCTGTTCTGTTTTGTAATTCAGTTCAAGCGTAGCGGTTTTTACATTCCCTCTATAAGTGATATCTTATGATAAGTGTCGTTTTCTGTATGACTTATTTCACTTAGAATCATCGTACCTACATTCACTCATCGTGCTGCTACTAGTCTTATGATGTTAATTTCATCCTGAGTGATATTCCATTGTACATGAGGACCCCAACTTCTTTATCCATTTTTCGCTTTCCTAGGATATTTAAGGTGTAATGAAGTGGGGGTTCTTGTCAACAGAGCAGCCCTAAATTTGGAGTGCCTATGTCTTGCTGATTTTTAGTTTTCCCAATTTATACGCCCATGAATGGAAGTACCCTATGCTCTCCAAGCTGTGTTTTTTAGATGTTTCATGACACACCATACACTTCTCCAGAGTGGCTGTTGGCAATTTACATCCCGCCCATCAGCGTAGCAAGGCTCCGATTTCTCCATGGCCGGTCCTGCATTTCTGGTTTGGACACTTTTTTCCGCATGGCCCTTTTGCCCGCTGGGAAGCCAGACATCTTTGTAGCGCTGATTTGCCTTTCTAGGTTGCTTGGTTGGCCAAAAAGGGCGTATGTGTTTTTCCCTGAATATATTCAAGAAAAAACGCATACGCCCTTTTTGGCCAAGGGCATCATTGTTCACGATTTGCCGCTTTTCATGTGCTTTCAAGGCAATTCGAATCTACCTCCTGAAATCTGTTTCCTGCAATTCTGAATTGCTTTCAAGTCCTCTTCGTTGCCTTCCCTCAATATATTTGTGGACGAGAGTTATCACTTATAACTCTGCAGGTTTGTGAATTGCAGTGCCCCTGAGCTCCATTTTTCAGGTTGCTTTTTTGGGAGCTGGCCGCAAAAGCGCAGGATTGCTTCAGGACCTATTCTGGTTCCAGTGGGCTGGCTAAGCATGTGGTTAATTCTTCTTCCTGATGGCAAAATACAGAGACCTGGGGCTGTCCCAACACCTAGAGCTAGTCTCTCATTGGTTCCCCCTCTTCCCGTTCATCCTCAGGACAAATTGCAACCTGTACGGAACAGGAGGTTAAAGGTGCCGATTCTCCAAGGAGCGAGATGGCTAGTAAAGCGGCTGAAATGGTGAACCTGAACACAAGTAGATGAGAAATGAGGTGCGTTTTAGAAACCTTTCCCCATTACACGGTGTACAATCTTCTGGGTTTCTCATGCAAGTTTTCGACGTAGGAAGATGCCCTAGAACCTGGAGATTTGGGGCCCATGGGATGGGTACCTGCAGTATTACTGTAAAGGGTCTGCGTTGGCTCACCCAACCTCACCAAACCTCTCAGCCCCAAGAGTGTCCACCCATATGTCTCAATCAGCTGTGGGTCTAGATATGGTCAATCCAGGTTGAATCAAAGCCCCTGAACGAATTTTGTAAGAATTTCTATCTCTTTCACTGTCTTGGTTTCGTGGGTTTTGAAAAGGAATTTATTTTTATAATGGGGTATAGCTGCTTTTCACGGCTGTGTTTATGCCGCTTTACACCCCACCCCTTGACTCACTTACAGAGAGTTATCAATACATAGGTTTGAAGATTCTTACTAGTCAGATATATTCTTGTGCGGTAAATAGGGGTTGTTGAGTCCAGTTCACTGAGCAAGGAGTAGGTCTTGTCTATTACATATTGGGTTTATGGAACGGTATCTGAGCTAATTTGAAACCCTTTTTTCATGCATCACCCCACCTCAACTTTCCCGTTCAGCAGCCGTAGTGTGTTTTCTAAACGTGTGACTCTGTTCTGTTTTGTAATTCAGTTCAACCGTAGCGGTTTTTACATTCCTTCTATAAGTGATATCTTATGATAAGTGTCGTTTTCTGTGTGACTTATTTCACTTAGAATCATCGTACCTAAATCCACTCATCGTGCTGCTACTAGCATTATGACGTTGATTTCATGGCTGAGTGATATTCCATTGTACATGAGGACCACAAATCTTTATCCATTTTTCTCTTTCTTAGGATATTTAATGTGTAATGAAGTGGGGGTTCTTGTCAACAGAGCAGCCCTAAACTTTGGGGTGCCTGTGTCTTGCTGATTTTTAGTTTTCCCAATTTATACGCCCATGAGTGGAAGTGCCCTATGCTCTCCAAGCTGTGTTTTTTAGATGTTTCAGAACACACCGTACACTTCTCCAGAGTGGCTGTTGGCAATTTACATCCCGCCCATCAGCGTAGCAAGGCTCCCATTTCTCCATGGCCGGTCCTGCATTTCTGGTTTGGACACTTTTTTCCGCATGGCCCTTTTGCCCGCTGGGAAGCGAGACTTCTTTGGAGCGCTGATTTGCCTTTCCAGGTTGCTTGGTTGGCCAAAAGGGGCGTATGCGTTTTTTCCTGAATATATTCAGGAAAAAACGCATACGCCCTTTTTGGCCAAGGGCATCATTGTCCACGTTTGGCCGCTTTTCATGTGCTTTCAAGGCGATTCGAATCTACCTCCTGAAATCAGTTTCCTGCAATTCTGCCTTGCTTTCAAAGCCTCTTCGTTGCCTTCCCTTAATATATTTGTGGACGAGAGGTATCATTTAAAACTCTGCAGGTTTGTGAATTGCAGTGCCCCTGAGCTCCATTTTTCAACTCGCTTTTTTGGGAGCTGGCCGCAAAAGCGCAGGATTACTTCAGGCCCTCTTCTGGTTCTGGGGGGCAGGCTAAGCTTGTGCTTAATTCTTCTTCCTGATGGGAAAATAGAGTGACCTGTGCCTGTCCCAACACCTAGAGCTAGTCTCACATTGGTTCCCCCTTTTCCCCTTCATCCTCAGGACAAATTGCAACCTGTACGGAACAGGAGGTTAAAGGTGCTGATTCTCCAAGGTGGGAGATGGCTAGTAAATCGACTGGAATGGCGAACCCGAGCCAAGGAGATGAGAAATGAGGTGCGTTTTAGAAACCTTTCCCGATCCACGGTGTACCATCTTCTGGGTTTCTCATGCATGTTTTCGATGTAGGAAGATGCCCTTGAACCTGGAGATTTGGGACCCATGGGATGGCTACCATGCAGTATTACTTGAAAGGGTCTGCGTTGGCTCACCCAACCTCAGCGAAACTCTCAGCCCCAAGAGTGTCCACCCTTATGTCTCAATCAGCTGTGGGTCTAGATATGGTCAATCCAGGTTGCATCACAGCCCCTGAACGAATTTTGTAAGAATTTCTCTCTCTTTCACTGTCTTTGTTTCACTGGTTTTGAAAAGTAATTTATTTTTATAATGGGGTTTAGCTGCTTTTCACGGCTGTGTTTATGCCACTTTACACCCCCTGGACTCACTTACAGAGAGATATCAATACATAGGTTTGAAGATTCTTACTAGTCAGATATATTCTTGTGCGTTGAATAGGGGGCGTTGAGTCCAGTTCACTGAAAAAGGAATAGCTCTTGTCTCTTACATATTGGGTTTATGGAACGGTATCTGAGCTAATTTGAAACCCTTGTTTTATGCATCACCCCACCTCACCTTTCCCGTTCAGCAGCCATAGTGTGTTTCCTAAACTTGTGACTCTGTTCTGTTTTGCAATTCAGTTCAAATGTAGCGGTTTCTACATTCCCTCTATAAGTGATATCTTATGATAAGTGTCTTTTTCTGTGTGACTTATTTCACTTAGAATCGTCGTACCTAAATCCTCTCATCGTGCTGCTTCTAGCCTTATGAAGTTGATTTCATGGCTGAGTGATATTCCATTGTACATGAGGACCACAACTTCTTTATCCATTTTTCTCTTTCCTAGGATATTTAAGGTGTAATGAAGTGGGGGTTCTTGTCAACAGAGCAGCCTTAAACTTTGGGGTGCCTGTGTCTTGCTGATTTTTAGTTTTCCAATTTATACGCCCATGAGTGGAAGTGCCCTATGCTCTCCAAGCTGTGTTTTTTAGATGTTTCAGAACACACCGTACACTTCTCCAGAGTGGCTGTTGGCAATTTACATCCCACCCATCAGTGTAGCAAGGCTCCCATTTCTCCATGGCCGGTCCTGCATTTCTGGTTTGGACACTTTTTTCCGCATGGCCCTTTTGCCCGCTGGGAAGCGAGACTTCTTTGGAGCGCTGATTTGCCTTTCCAGGTGGCTTGGTTGGCCAAAAAGGGCGTATGCGTTTTTTCCTGAATATATTCAGGAAAAAACGCATACGCCCTTTTTGGCCAAGGGCATCATTGTTCACGATTTGCCGCTTTTCATGTGCTTTCAAAGCGATTCAAATCTACCTCCTGAAATTTGTTTCCTGCAATTCTGCCTTGTTTTCAAAGCCTCTTCGTTGCCTTCCCTTAATATATTTGTGGACGAGAGTTATCATTTAAAACTCTGCAGGTTTGTGAATTGCAGTGCCCCTGAGCTCCATTTTTCAACTCGCTTTTTTGGGAGCTGGCCGCAAAAGCGCAGGATTGCTTCAGGCCCTCTTCTGGTTCTGGGGGGCAGGCTAAGCTTGTGCTTAATTCTTCTTCCTGATGGGAAAATAGAGTGACCTGTGCCTGTCCCAACCCCTAGAGCTAGTCTCTCATTGGTTCCCCCTCTTCCCGTTCATCCTCAGGACAAATTGCAACCTGTACGGAACAGGAGGTTAAAGGTGCTGATTCTCCAAGGAGGGAGATGGCTAGTAAATCGGCTGGAATGGCGAACCCGAGCAAAGGAGATGAGAAATGAGGTGCGTTTTAGAAACCTTTCCCGATCACACGGTGTACCATCTTCTGGGTTTCTCATGCCTGTTTTCGACGTAGGAAGATGCCCTTGAACCTGGAGATTTGGGACCCATGGGATGGGTACCATGCAGTATTACTTGAAAGGGTCTGCGTTGGCTCACCCAACCTCACCGAACCTCTCAGCCCCAAGAGTGTCCACCCTTATGTCTCAATCAGCTGTGGGTCTAGATATGGTCAATCCAGGTTGCATCACAGCCCCTGAACGAATTTTGTAAGAATTTCTCTCTCTTTCACTGTCTTTGTTTCACGGGTTTTGAAAAGTAATTTATTTTTATAATGGGGTTTAGCTGCTTTTCACGGCTGTGTTTATGCCGCTTTACACCCCCTTGACTCACTTACAGAGAGATATCAATACATAGGTTTGAAGATTCTTACTAGTCAGATATATTCTTGTGCGGTGAATAGGGGGAGTTGAGTCCAGTTCACTGAGCAAGGAGTAGGTCTTGTCTATTACATATTGGGTTTATGGAACTGTATCTGAGCTAATTTGAAACCCTTGTTTTATGCATCACCCCACCTCACCTTTCCCGTTCAGCAGCCATAGTGTGTTTTCTGAACGTGTGACTCTGTTCTATTTTGCAATTCAGTTCAAGTGTAGCGGTTTTTACATTCCCTCTATAAGTGATATCTTATGATAAGTGTCTTTTTCGGTGTGACTTATTTCACTTAGAATCGTCATACGTAAATCCACTCATCGTGCTGCTACTAGCCTTTTGACGTTGATTTCATGGCTGAGTGATATTCCATTGTACATGAGGACCACAACTTCTTTATCCATTTTTCTCTTTCCTAGGATATTGAAGGTGTAATGAAGTGGGGGTTCTTGTCAACAGAGCAGCCCTAAACTTTGGGGTGCCTGTGTCTTGCTGCTTTTTAGTTTTCCCAATTTATACGCCCATGAGTGGAAGTGCCCTATGCTCTCCAAGCTGTGTTTTTTAGATGTTTCAGAACACACCGTACACTTCTCCAGAGTGGCTGTTGGCAATTTACATCCCACCCATCAGCGTAGCAAGGCTCCCATTTCTCCATGGCCGGTCCTGCATTTCTGGTTTGGACACTTTTTTCCGCATGGCCCTTTTGCCCGCTGGGAAGCGAGACTTCTTTGGAGCGCTGATTTGCCTTTCCAGGTTGCTTGGTTGGCCAAAAAGGGCATCATTGTCCACGTTTTGCCGCTTTTCATGTGCTTTCAAGGCGATTCGAATCTACCTCCTGAAATCTGTTTCCTGCAATTCTGCCTTGCTTTCAAAGCCTCTTCGTTGCCTTCCCTTAATATATTTGTGGACGAGAGGTATCATTTAAAACTCTGCAGGTTTGTGAATTGCAGTGCCCCTGAGCTCCATTTTTCAACTCGCTTTTTTGGGAGCTGGCCGCAAAAGCGCAAGATTGCTTCAGGCCCTCTTCTGGTTCTGGGGGGCAGGCTGAGCTTGTGCTTAATTCTTCTTCCTGATGGGAAAATAGAGTGACCCGTGCCTGTACCAACACCTAGAGCTAGTCTCTCATTGGTTCCCCCTCTTCCCGTTCATCCTCAGGACAAATTGCAACCTGTACGGAACAGGAGGTTAAAGGTGCTGATTCTCCAAGGAGGGAGATGGCTAGTAAATCAGCTGGAATGGCGAACCCGAGCAAAGGAGATGAGAAATGAGGTGCGTTTTAGAAACCTTTCCCGATCACACGGTGTACCATCTTCTGGGTTTCTCATGCCTGTTTTCGATGTAGGAAGATGCCCTTGAACCTGGAGATTTGGGACCCATGGGATGGGTACCATGCAGTATTACTTGAAAGGGTCTGCGTTGGCTCACCCAACCTCACCGAAACTCTCAGCCCCAAGAGTGTCCACCCTTATGTCTCAATCAGCTGTGGGTCTAGATATGGTCAATCCAGGTTGCATCACAGCCCCTGAACGAATTTTGTAAGAATTTCTCTCTCTTTCACTGTCTTTGTTTCACGGGTTTTGAAAAGTAATTTATTTTTATAATGGGGTTTAGCTGCTTTTCACGGCTGTGTTTATGCCGCTTTACACCCCCTTGACTCACTTACAGAGAGATATCAATACATAGGTTTGAAGATTCTTACTAGTCAGATATATTCTTGTGCGGTGAATAGGGGGTGTTGAGCCCAGTTCACTGAAAAAGGAATAGGTCTTGTCTCTTACATATTGGGTTTATGGAACGGTATCTGAGCTAATTTGAAACCCTTGTTTTATGCATCACCCCACCTCACCTTTCCCGTTCAGCAGCCATAGTGTGTTTCCTAAACGTGTGACTCTGTTCTGTTTTGCAATTCAGTTCAAGAGTAGCGGTTTTTACATTCCCTCTATAAATGATATCTTATGATAAGTGTCTTTTTCTGTGTGACTTATTTCACTTAGAATCGTCGTACCTAAATCCACTCATCGTGCTGCTACTAGCCTTATGACGTTGATTTCATGGCTGAGTGATATTCCATTGTACATGAGGACCACAACTTCTTTATCCATTTTTCTCTTTCCTAGGATATTTAAGGTGTAATGAAGTGGGGGTTCTTGTCAATAGAGCAGCCCTAAACTTTGGGGTGCCTGTGTCTTGCTGATTTTTAGTTTTCCAATTTATACGCCCATGAGTGGAAGTGCCCAATGCTCTCCAAGCTGTGTTTTTTAGATGTTTCAGAACACACCGTACACTTCTCCAGAGTGGCTGTTGGCAATTTACATCCCACCCATCAGCATAGCAAGGCTCCCATTTCTCCATGGCCGGTCCTGCATTTCTGGTTTGGACACTTTTTTCCGCATGGACCTTTTGCCCACTGGGAAGCGAGACTTCTTTGGAGCACTAATTTGCCTTTCCATGTTGCTTGGTTGGCCAAAAAGGGCGTAGGCGTTTTTTCCTGAATATATTCAGGAAAAAACGCCTACGCCCTTTTTGGGCAAGGGCATCATTGTCCACGTTTTGCCACTTTTCATGTGCTTTCAAGGCGATTCAAATCTACCTCCTGAAATCTGTTTCCTGCAATGCTGCCTTGCTTTCAAGGCCTCTTCGTTGCCTTCCCTTAATATATTTGTGGACGAGAGGTATCATTTAAAACTCTGCAGGTTTGTGAATTGCAGGGCCCCTGAGCTCCATTTTTCAACTCGCTTTTTTGGGAGCTGGCCGCAAAAGCGCAGGATTGCTTCAGGCCCTCTTCTGGTTCTGGGGGGCAGGCTGAGCTTGTGCTTAATTCTTCTTCCTGATGGGAAAATAGAGTGACCTGTGCCTGTCCCAACACCTAGAGCTAGTCTCTCATTGGTTCCCCCTCTTCCCGTTCATCCTCAGGACAAATTGCAACCTGTACGGAACAGGAGGTTAAAGGTGCTGATTCTCCAAGGAGGGAGATGGCTAGTAAATCAGCTGGAATGGCGAACCCGAGCAAAGGAGATGAGAAATGAGGTGCGTTTTAGAAACCTTTCCCGATCACACGGTGTACCATCTTCTGGGTTTCTCATGCCTGTTTTCGATGTAGGAAGATGCCCTTGAACCTGGAGATTTGGGACCCATGGGATGGGTACCATGCAGTATTACTTGAAAGGGTCTGCGTTGGCTCACCCAACCTCACCGAACCTCTCAGCCCCAAGAGTGTCCACCCTTATGTCTCAATCAGCTGTGGGTCTAGATATGGTCAATCCAGGTTGCATCACAGCCCCTGAACGAATTTTGTAAGAATTTCTCTCTCTTTCACTGTCTTTGTTTCACTGGTTTTTAAAAGTAATTTATTTTTATAATGGGGGTTAGCTGCTTTTCACGGCTGTGTTTATGCCACTTTACACCCCCTTGACTCACTTACAGAGAGATATCAATACATAGGTTTGAAGATTCTTACTAGTCAGATATATTCTTGTGTGGTGAATAGGGGGTGTTGAGTCCAGTTCACTGAGCAAGGAATAGGTCTTGTCTATTACATATTGGGTTTATGGAACGGTATCTGAGCTAATTTGAAACCCTTGTTTTATGCATCACCCCACCTCACCTTTCCCGTTCAGCAGCCATAGTGTGTTTTCTGAACGTGTGACTCTGTTCTGTTTTGTAATTCAGTTCAAGTGTAGCGGTTTTTACATTCCCTCTCTAAGTGATATCTTATGATAAGTGTCTTTTTCTGTGTGACTTATTTCACTTAGAATCGTCGTACCTAAATCCACTCATCGTGCTGCTACTAGCCTTATGACGTTGATTTCATGGCTGAGTGATATTCCATTGTACATGAGGACCACAACTTCTTTATCCATTTTTCTCTTTCCTAGGATATTGAAGGGGTAATGAAGTGGGGGTTCTTGTCAACAGAGCAGCCCTAAACATTGGGGTGCCTGTGTCTTGCTGATTTTTAGTTTTCCCAATTTATACGCCCATGAGTGGAAGTGCCCTATGCTCTCCAAGCTGTGTTTTTTAGATGTTTCAGAACACACCGTACACTTCTCCAGAGTGGCTGTTGGCAATTTACATCCCACCCATCAGCGTAGCAAGGCTCCCATTTCTCCATGGCCGGTCCTGCATTTCTGGTTTGGACACTTTTTTCCGCATGGCCCTTTTGCCCGCTGGGAAGCGAGACTTCTTTGGAGCGCTGATTTGCCTTTCCAGGTTGCTTGGTTGGCCAAAAGGGGCGTATGCGTTTTTTCCTGAATATATTCAGGAAAAAACGCATACGCCCTTTTTGGCCAAGGGCATCATTGTCCACGTTTGGCCGCTTTTCATGTGCTTTCAAGGCGATTCGAATCTACCTCCTGAAATCAGTTTCCTGCAATTCTGCCTTGCTTTCAAAGCCTCTTCGTTGCCTTCCCTTAATATATTTGTGGACGAGAGGTATCATTTAAAACTCTGCGGGTTTGTGAATTGCAGTGCCCCTGAGCTCCATTTTTCAACTCGCTTTTTTGGGAGCTGGCCGCAAAAGCGCAGGATTACTTCAGGCCCTCTTCTGGTTCTGGGGGGCAGGCTAAGCTTGTGCTTAATTCTTCTTCCTGATGGGAAAATAGAGTGACCTGTGCCTGTCCCAACACCTAGAGCTAGTCTCTCATTGGTTCCCCCTTTTCCCCTTCATCCTCAGGACAAATTGCAACCTGTACGGAACAGGAGGTTAAAGGTGCTGATTCTCCAAGGTGGGAGATGGCTAGTAAATCGACTGGAATGGCGAACCCGAGCCAAGGAGATGAGAAATGAGGTGCGTTTTAGAAACCTTTCCCGATCCACGGTGTACCATCTTCTGGGTTTCTCATGCATGTTTTCGATGTAGGAAGATGCCCTTGAACCTGGAGATTTGGGACCCATGGGATGGCTACCATGCAGTATTACTTGAAAGGGTCTGCGTTGGCTCACCCAACCTCAGCGAACCTCTCAGCCCCAAGAGTGTCCACCCTTATGTCTCAATCAGCTGTGGGTCTAGATATGGTCAATCCAGGTTGCATCACAGCCCCTGAACGAATTTTGTAAGAATTTCTCTCTCTTTCACTGTCTTTGTTTCACTGGTTTTGAAAAGTAATTTATTTTTATAATGGGGTTTAGCTGCTTTTCACGGCTGTGTTTATGCCACTTTACACCCCCTGGACTCACTTACAGAGAGATATCAATACATAGGTTTGAAGATTCTTACTAGTCAGATATATTCTTGTGCGGTGAATAGGGGGCGTTGAGTCCAGTTCACTGAAAAAGGAATAGCTCTTGTCTCTTACATATTGGGTTTATGGAACGGTATCTGAGCTAATTTGAAACCCTTGTTTTATGCATCACCCCACCTCACCTTTCCCGTTCAGCAGCCATAGTGTGTTTCCTAAACTTGTGACTCTGTTCTGTTTTGCAATTCAGTTCAAATGTAGCGGTTTCTACATTCCCTCTATAAGTGATATCTTATGATAAGTGTCTTTTTCTGTGTGACTTATTTCACTTAGAATCGTCGTACCTAAATCCTCTCATCGTGCTGCTTCTAGCCTTATGAAGTTGATTTCATGGCTGAGTGATATTCCATTGTACATGAGGACCACAACTTCTTTATCCATTTTTCTCTTTCCTAGGATATTTAAGGTGTAATGAAGTGGGGGTTCTTGTCAACAGAGCAGCCTTAAACTTTGGGGTGCCTGTGTCTTGCTGATTTTTAGTTTTCCAATTTATACGCCCATGAGTGGAAGTGCCCTATGCTCTCCAAGCTGTGTTTTTTAGATGTTTCAGAACACACCGTACACTTCTCCAGAGTGGCTGTTGGCAATTTACATCCCACCCATCAGCGTAGCAAGGCTCCCATTTCTCCATGGCCGGTCCTGCATTTCTGGTTTGGACACTTTTTTCCGCATGGCCCTTTTGCCCGCTGGGAAGCGAGACTTCTTTGGAGCGCTGATTTGCCTTTCCAGGTGGCTTGGTTGGCCAAAAAGGGCGTATGCGTTTTTTCCTGAATATATTCAGGAAAAAACGCATACGCCCTTTTTGGCCAAGGGCATCATTGTTCACGATTTGCCTCTTTTCATGTGCTTTCAAAGCGATTCAAATCTACCTCCTGAAATTTGTTTCCTGCAATTCTGCCTTGTTTTCAAAGCCTCTTCGTTGCCTTCCCTTAATATATTTGTGGACGAGAGTTATCATTTAAAACTCTGCAGGTTTGTGAATTGCAGTGCCCCTGAGCTCCATTTTTCAACTCGCTTTTTTGGGAGCTGGCCGCAAAAGCGCAGGATTGCTTCAGGCCCTCTTCTGGTTCTGGGGGGCAGGCTAAGCTTGTGCTTAATTCTTCTTCCTGATGGGAAAATAGAGTGACCTGTGCCTGTCCCAACCCCTAGAGCTAGTCTCTCATTGGTTCCCCCTCTTCCCGTTCATCCTCAGGACAAATTGCAACCTGTACGGAACAGGAGGTTAAAGGTGCTGATTCTCCAAGGAGGGAGATGGCTAGTAAATCGGCTGGAATGGCGAACCCGAGCAAAGGAGATGAGAAATGAGGTGCGTTTTAGAAACCTTTCCCGATCACACGGTGTACCATCTTCTGGGTTTCTCATGCCTGTTTTCGACGTAGGAAGATGCCCTTGAACCTGGAGATTTGGGACCCATGGGATGGGTACCATGCAGTATTACTTGAAAGGGTCTGCGTTGGCTCACCCAACCTCACCGAACCTCTCAGCCCCAAGAGTGTCCACCCTTATGTCTCAATCAGCTGTGGGTCTAGATATGGTCAATCCAGGTTGCATCACAGCCCCTGAACGAATTTTGTAAGAATTTCTCTCTCTTTCACTGTCTTTGTTTCACGGGTTTTGAAAAGTAATTTATTTTTATAATGGGGTTTAGCTGCTTTTCACGGCTGTGTTTATGCCGCTTTACACCCCCTTGACTCACTTACAGAGAGATATCAATACATAGGTTTGAAGATTCTTACTAGTCAGATATATTCTTGTGCGGTGAATAGGGGGAGTTGAGTCCAGTTCACTGAGCAAGGAGTAGGTCTTGTCTATTACATATTGGGTTTATGGAACTGTATCTGAGCTAATTTGAAACCCTTGTTTTATGCATCACCCCACCTCACCTTTCCCGTTCAGCAGCCGTAGTGTGTTTTCTGAACGTGTGACTCTGTTCTATTTTGCAATTCAGTTCAAGTGTAGCGGTTTTTACATTCCCTCTATAAGTGATATCTTATGATAAGTGTCTTTTTCGGTGTGACTTATTTCACTTAGAATCGTCATACGTAAATCCACTCATCGTGCTGCTACTAGCCTTTTGACGTTGATTTCATGGCTGAGTGATATTCCATTGTACATGAGGACCACAACTTCTTTATCCATTTTTCTCTTTCCTAGGATATTGAAGGTGTAATGAAGTGGGGGTTCTTGTCAACAGAGCAGCCCTAAACTTTGGGGTGCCTGTGTCTTGCTGATTTTTAGTTTTCCCAATTTATACGCCCATGAGTGGAAGTGCCCTATGCTCTCCAAGCTGTGTTTTTTAGATGTTTCAGAACACACCGTACACTTCTCCAGAGTGGCTGTTGGCAATTTACATCCCACCCATCAGCGTAGCAAGGCTCCCATTTCTCCATGGCCGGTCCTGCATTTCTGGTTTGGACACTTTTTTCCGCATGGCCCTTTTGCCCGCTGGGAAGCGAGACTTCTTTGGAGCGCTGATTTGCCTTTCCAGGTTGCTTGGTTGGCCAAAAAGGGCATCATTGTCCACGTTTTGCCGCTTTTCATGTGCTTTCAAGGCGATTCGAATCTACCTCCTGAAATCTGTTTCCTGCAATTCTGCCTTGCTTTCAAAGCCTCTTCGTTGCCTTCCCTTAATATATTTGTGGACGAGAGTTATCATTTAAAACTCTGCAGGTTTGTGAATTGCAGTGCCCCTGAGCTCCATTTTTCAACTCGCTTTTTTGGGAGCTGGCCGCAAAAGCGCAAGATTGCTTCAGGCCCTCTTCTGGTTCTGGGGGGCAGGCTGAGCTTGTGCTTAATTCTTCTTCCTGATGGGAAAATAGAGTGACCCGTGCCTGTACCAACACCTAGAGCTAGTCTCTCATTGGTTCCCCCTCTTCCCGTTCATCCTCAGGACAAATTGCAACCTGTACGGAACAGGAGGTTAAAGTTGCTGATTCTCCAAAGAGGGAGATGGCTAGTAAATCGGCTGGAATGGCGAACCCGAGCAAAGGAGATGAGAAATGAGGTGCGTTTTAGAAACCTTTCCCGATCACACGGTGTACCATCTTCTGGGTTTCTCATGCATGTTTTCGATGTAGGAAGATGCCCTTGAACCTGGAGATTTGGGACCCATGGGATGGGTACCATGCAGTATTACTTGAAAGGGTCTGCGTTGGCTCACCCAACCTCACCGAACCTCTCAGCCCCAAGAGTGTCCACCCTTATGTCTCAATCAGCTGTGGGTCTAGATATGGTCAATCCAGGTTGCATCACAGCCCCTGAACGAATTTTGTAAGAATTTCTCTCTCTTTCACTGTCTTTGTTTCACGGGTTTTGAAAAGTAATTTATTTTTATAATGGGGTTTAGCTGCTTTTCACGGCTGTGTTTATGCCGCTTTACACCCCGTTCACTCACTTACAGAGAGATATCAATACATAGGTTTGAAGATTTTTACTAGTCAGATATATTCTTGTGCGGTGAATAGGGGGTGTTGAGCCCAGTTCACTGAAAAAGGAATAGGTCTTGTCTCTTACATATTGGGTTTATGGAACGGTATCTGAGCTAATTTGAAACCCTTGTTTTATGCATCACCCCACCTCACCTTTCCCGTTCAGCAGCCATAGTGTGTTTCCTAAACGTGTGACTCTGTTCTGTTTTGCAATTCAGTTCAAGAGTAGCGGTTTTTACATTCCCTCTATAAATGATATCTTATGATAAGTGTCTTTTTCTGTGTGACTTATTTCACTTAGAATCGTCGTACCTAAATCCACTCATCGTGCTGCTACTAGCCTTATGACGTTGATTTCATGGCTGAGTGATATTCCATTGTACATGAGGACCACAACTTCTTTATCCATTTTTCTCTTTCCTAGGATATTTAAGGTGTAATGAAGTGGGGGTTCTTGTCAATAGAGCAGCCCTAAACTTTGGGGTGCCTGTGTCTTGCTGATTTTTAGTTTTCCAATTTATACGCCCATGAGTGGAAGTGCCCAATGCTCTCCAAGCTGTGTTTTTTAGATGTTTCAGAACACACCGTACACTTCTCCAGAGTGGCTGTTGGCAATTTACATCCCACCCATCAGCATAGCAAGGCTCCCTTTTCTCCATGGCCGGTCCTGCATTTCTGGTTTGGACACTTTTTTCCGCATGGACCTTTTGCCCACTGGGAAGCGAGACTTCTTTGGAGCACTAATTTGCCTTTCCATGTTGCTTGGTTGGCCAAAAAGGGCGTAGGCGTTTTTTCCTGAATATATTCAGGAAAAAACGCCTACGCCCTTTTTGGGCAAGGGCATCATTGTCCACGTTTTGCCACTTTTCATGTGCTTTCAAGGCGATTCAAATCTACCTCCTGAAATCTGTTTCCTGCAATGCTGCCTTGCTTTCAAGGCCTCTTCGTTGCCTTCCCTTAATATATTTGTGGACGAGAGGTATCATTTAAAACTCTGCAGGTTTGTGAATTGCAGGGCCCCTGAGCTCCATTTTTCAACTCGCTTTTTTGGGAGCTGGCCGCAAAAGCGCAGGATTGCTTCAGGCCCTCTTCTGGTTCTGGGGGGCAGGCTGAGCTTGTGCTTAATTCTTCTTCCTGATGGGAAAATAGAGTGACCTGTGCCTGTCCCAACACCTAGAGCTAGTCTCTCATTGGTTCCCCCTCTTCCCGTTCATCCTCAGGACAAATTGCAACCTGTACGGAACAGGAGGTTAAAGGTGCTGATTCTCCAAGGAGGGAGATGGCTAGTAAATCAGCTGGAATGGCGAACCCGAGCAAAGGAGATGAGAAATGAGGTGCGTTTTAGAAACCTTTCCCGATCACACGGTGTACCATCTTCTGGGTTTCTCATGCCTGTTTTCGATGTAGGAAGATGCCCTTGAACCTGGAGATTTGGGACCCATGGGATGGGTACCATGCAGTATTACTTGAAAGGGTCTGCGTTGGCTCACCCAACCTCACCGAACCTCTCAGCCCCAAGAGTGTCCACCCTTATGTCTCAATCAGCTGTGGGTCTAGATATGGTCAATCCAGGTTGCATCACAGCCCCTGAACGAATTTTGTAAGAATTTCTCTCTCTTTCACTGTCTTTGTTTCACTGGTTTTTAAAAGTAATTTATTTTTATAATGGGGGTTAGCTGCTTTTCACGGCTGTGTTTATGCCACTTTACACCCCCTTGACTCACTTACAGAGAGATATCAATACATAGGTTTGAAGATTCTTACTAGTCAGATATATTCTTGTGTGGTGAATAGGGGGTGTTGAGTCCAGTTCACTGAGCAAGGAATAGGTCTTGTCTCTTACATATTGGGTTTATGGAACGGTATCTGAGCTAATTTGAAACCCTTGTTTTATGCATCACCCCACCTCACCTTTCCGGTTCAGCAGCCATAGTGTGTTTTCTGAACGTGTGACTCTGTTCTGTTTTGTAATTCAGTTCAAGTGTAGCGGTTTTTACATTCCCTCTCTAAGTGATATCTTATGATAAGTGTCTTTTTCTGTGTGACTTATTTCACTTAGAATCGTCGTACCTAAATCCACTCATCGTGCTGCTACTAGCCTTATGACGTTGATTTCATGGCTGAGTGATATTCCATTGTACATGAGGACCACAACTTCTTTATCCATTTTTCTCTTTCCTAGGATATTGAAGGGGTAATGAAGTGGGGGTTCTTGTCAACAGAGCAGCCCTAAACATTGGGGTGCCTGTGTCTTGCTGATTTTTAGTTTTCCCAATTTATACGCCCATGAGTGGAAGTGCCCTATGCTCTCCAAGCTGTGTTTTTTAGATGTTTCAGAACACACCGTACACTTCTCCAGAGTGGCTGTTGGCAATTTACATCCCACCCATCAGCGTAGCAAGGCTCCCATTTCTCCATGGCCGGTCCTGCATTTCTGGTTTGGACACTTTTTTCCGCATGGCCCTTTTGCCCGCTGGGAAGCGAGACTTCTTTGGAGCGCTGATTTGCCTTTCCAGGTTGCTTGGTTGGCCAAAAGGGGCGTATGCGTTTTTTCCTGAATATATTCAGGAAAAAACGCATACGCCCTTTTTGGCCAAGGGCATCATTGTCCACGTTTGGCCGCTTTTCATGTGCTTTCAAGGCGATTCGAATCTACCTCCTGAAATCAGTTTCCTGCAATTCTGCCTTGCTTTCAAAGCCTCTTCGTTGCCTTCCCTTAATATATTTGTGGACGAGAGGTATCATTTAAAACTCTGCGGGTTTGTGAATTGCAGTGCCCCTGAGCTCCATTTTTCAACTCGCTTTTTTGGGAGCTGGCCGCAAAAGCGCAGGATTACTTCAGGCCCTCTTCTGGTTCTGGGGGGCAGGCTAAGCTTGTGCTTAATTCTTCTTCCTGATGGGAAAATAGAGTGACCTGTGCCTGTCCCAACACCTAGAGCTAGTCTCTCATTGGTTCCCCCTTTTCCCCTTCATCCTCAGGACAAATTGCAACCTGTACGGAACAGGAGGTTAAAGGTGCTGATTCTCCAAGGTGGGAGATGGCTAGTAAATCGACTGGAATGGCGAACCCGAGCCAAGGAGATGAGAAATGAGGTGCGTTTTAGAAACCTTTCCCGATCCACGGTGTACCATCTTCTGGGTTTCTCATGCATGTTTTCGATGTAGGAAGATGCCCTTGAACCTGGAGATTTGGGACCCATGGGATGGCTACCATGCAGTATTACTTGAAAGGGTCTGCGTTGGCTCACCCAACCTCAGCGAAACTCTCAGCCCCAAGAGTGTCCACCCTTATGTCTCAATCAGCTGTGGGTCTAGATATGGTCAATCCAGGTTGCATCACAGCCCCTGAACGAATTTTGTAAGAATTTCTCTCTCTTTCACTGTCTTTGTTTCACTGGTTTTGAAAAGTAATTTATTTTTATAATGGGGTTTAGCTGCTTTTCACGGCTGTGTTTATGCCGCTTTACACCCCCTTGACTCACTTACAGAGAGATATCAATACATAGGTTTGAAGATTCTTACTAGTCAGATATATTCTTGTGCGGTGAATAGGGGGCGTTGAGTCCAGTTCACTGAAAAAGGAATAGCTCTTGTCTCTTACATATTGGGTTTATGGAACGGTATCTGAGCTAATTTGAAACCCTTGTTTTATGCATCACCCCACCTCACCTTTCCCGTTCAGCAGCCATAGTGTGTTTCCTAAACTTGTGACTCTGTTCTGTTTTGCAATTCAGTTCAAATGTAGCGGTTTCTACATTCCCTCTATAAGTGATATCTTATGATAAGTGTCTTTTTCTGTGTGACTTATTTCACTTAGAATCGTCGTACCTAAATCCTCTCATCGTGCTGCTTCTAGCCTTATGAAGTTGATTTCATGGCTGAGTGATATTCCATTGTACATGAGGACCACAACTTCTTTATCCATTTTTCTCTCTCCTAGGATATTGAAGGTGTAATGAAGTGGGGGTACTTGTCAACAGAGCAGCCCTAAACTTTGGGGTGCCTGTGTCTTGCTGATTTTTAGTTTTCCAATTTATACGCCCATGATTGGAAGTGCCCTATGCTCTCCAAGCTGTGTTTTTTAGATGTTTCAGAACACACCGTACACTTCTCCAGAGTGGCTGTTGGCAATTTACATCCCACCCATCAGCGTAGCAAGGCTCCCATTTCTCCATGGCCGGTCCTGCATTTCTGGTTTGGACACTTTTTTCCGCATGGCCCTTTTGCCCGCTGGGAAGCGAGACTTCTTTGGAGCGCTGATTTGCCTTTCCAGGTTGCTTGGTTGGCCAAAAGGGGCGTATGCGTTTTTTCCTGAATATATTCAGGAAAAAACGCATACGCCCTTTTTGGCCAAGGGCATCATTGTCCACGTTTGGCCACTTTTCATGTGCTTTCAAGGCGATTCGAATCTACCTCCTGAAATCAGTTTCCTGCAATTCTGCCTTGCTTTCAAAGCCTCTTCGTTGCCTTCCCTTAATATATTTGTGGACGAGAGGTATCATTTAAAACTCTGCGGGTTTGTGAATTGCAGTGCCCCTGAGCTCCATTTTTCAACTCGCTTTTTTGGGAGCTGGCCGCAAAAGCGCAGGATTACTTCAGGCCCTCTTCTGGTTCTGGGGGGCAGGCTAAGCTTGTGCTTAATTCTTCTTCCTGATGGGAAAATAGAGTAACCTGTGCCTGTCCCAACACCTAGAGCTAGTCTCTCATTGGTTCCCCCTTTTCCCCTTCATCCTCAGGACAAATTGCAACCTGTACGGAACAGGAGGTTAAAGGTGCTGATTCTCCAAGGTGGGAGATGGCTAGTAAATCGACTGGAATGGCGAACCCGAGCCAAGGAGATGAGAAATGAGGTGCGTTTTAGAAACCTTTCCCGATCCACGGTGTACCATCTTCTGGGTTTCTCATGCATGTTTTCGATGTAGGAAGATGCCCTTGAACCTGGAGATTTGGGACCCATGGGATGGCTACCATGCAGTATTACTTGAAAGGGTCTGCGTTGGCTCACCCAACCTCAGCGAAACTCTCAGCCCCAAGAGTGTCCACCCTTATGTCTCAATCAGCTGTGGGTCTAGATATGGTCAATCCAGGTTGCATCACAGCCCCTGAACGAATTTTGTAAGAATTTCTCTCACTTTCACTGTCTTTGTTTCACTGGTTTTGAAAAGTAATTTATTTTTATAATGGGTTTAGCTGCTTTTCACGGCTGTGTTTATGCCGCTTTACACCCCCTTGACTCACTTACAGAGAGATATCAATACATAGGTTTGAAGATTCTTACTAGTCAGATATATTCTTGTGCGGTGAATAGGGGGCGTTGAGTCCAGTTCACTGAAAAAGGAATAGCTCTTGTCTCTTACATATTGGGTTTATGGAACGGTATCTGAGCTAATTTGAAACCCTTGTTTTATGCATCACCCCACCTCACCTTTCCCGTTCAGCAGCCATAGTGTGTTTCCTAAACTTGTGACTCTGTTCTGTTTTGCAATTCAGTTCAAATGTAGCGGTTTCTACATTCCCTCTATAAGTGATATCTTATGATAAGTGTCTTTTTCTGTGTGACTTATTTCACTTAGAATCGTCGTACCTAAATCCTCTCATCGTGCTGCTTCTAGCCTTATGAAGTTGATTTCATGGCTGAGTGATATTCCATTGTACATGAGTACCACAACTTCTTTATCCATTTTTCTCTCTCCTAGGATATTGAAGGTGTAATGAAGTGGGGGTACTTGTCAACAGAGCAGCCCTAAACTTTGGGGTGCCTGTGTCTTGCTGATTTTTAGTTTTCCAATTTATACGCCCATGAGTGGAAGTGCCCTATGCTCTCCAAGCTGTGTTTTTTAGATGTTTCAGAACACACCGTACACTTCTCCAGAGTGGCTGTTGGCAATTTACATCCCACCCATCAGCGTAGCAAGGCTCCCATTTCTCCATGGCCGGTCCTGCATTTCTGGTTTGGACACTTTTTTCCGCATGGCCCTTTTGCCCGCTGGGAAGCGAGACTTCTTTGGAGCGCTGATTTGCCTTTCCAGGTTGCTTGGTTGGCCAAAAGGGGCGTATGCGTTTTTTCCTGAATATATTCAGGAAAAAACGCATACGCCCTTTTTGGCCAAGGGCATCATTGTCCACGTTTGGCCGCTTTTCATGTGCTTTCAAGGCGATTCGAATCTACCTCCTGAAATCAGTTTCCTGCAATTCTGCCTTGCTTTCAAAGCCTCTTCGTTGCCTTCCCTTAATATATATGTGGACGAGAGGTATCATTTAAAACTCTGCGGGTTTGTGAATTGCAGTGCCCCTGAGCTCCATTTTTCAACTCGCTTTTTTGGGAGCTGGCCGCAAAAGCGCAGGATTACTTCAGGCCCTCTTCTGGTTCTGGGGGGCAGGCTAAGCTTGTGCTTAATTCTTCTTCCTGATGGGAAAATAGAGTAACCTGTGCCTGTCCCAACACCTAGAGCTAGTCTCTCATTGGTTCCCCCTTTTCCCCTTCATCCTCAGGACAAATTGCAACCTGTACGGAACAGGAGGTTAAAGGTGCTGATTCTCCAAGGTGGGAGATGGCTAGTAAATCGACTGGAATGGCGAACCCGAGCCAAGGAGATGAGAAATGAGGTGCGTTTTAGAAACCTTTCCCGATCCACGGTGTACCATCTTCTGGGTTTCTCATGCATGTTTTCGATGTAGGAAGATGCCCTTGAACCTGGAGATTTGGGACCCATGGGATGGCTACCATGCAGTATTACTTGAAAGGGTCTGCGTTGGCTCACCCAACCTCAGCGAAACTCTCAGCCCCAAGAGTGTCCACCCTTATGTCTCAATCAGCTGTGGGTCTAGATATGGTCAATCCAGGTTGCATCACAGCCCCTGAACGAATTTTGTAAGAATTTCTCTCACTTTCACTGTCTTTGTTTCACTGGTTTTGAAAAGTAATTTATTTTTATAATGGGTTTAGCTGCTTTTCACGGCTGTGTTTATGCCGCTTTACACCCCCTTGACTCACTTACAGAGAGATATCAATACATAGGTTTGAAGATTCTTACTAGTCAGATATATTCTTGTGCGGTGAATAGGGGGCGTTGAGTCCAGTTCACTGAAAAAGGAATAGCTCTTGTCTCTTACATATTGGGTTTATGGAACGGTATCTGAGCTAATTTGAAACCCTTGTTTTATGCATCACCCCACCTCACCTTTCCCGTTCAGCAGCCATAGTGTGTTTCCTAAACTTGTGACTCTGTTCTGTTTTGCAATTCAGTTCAAATGTAGCGGTTTCTACATTCCCTCTATAAGTGATATCTTATGATATGTGTCTTTTTCTGTGTGACTTATTTCACTTAGAATCGTCGTACCTAAATCCTCTCATCGTGCTGCTTCTAGCCTTATGAAGTTGATTTCATGGCTGAGTGATATTCCATTGTACATGAGTACCACAACTTCTTTATCCATTTTTCTCTCTCCTAGGATATTGAAGGTGTAATGAAGTGGGGGTACTTGTCAACAGAGCAGCCCTAAACTTTGGGGTGCCTGTGTCTTGCTGATTTTTAGTTTTCCAATTTATACGCCCATGAGTGGAAGTGCCCTATGCTCTCCAAGCTGTGTTTTTTAGATGTTTCAGAACACACCGTACACTTCTCCAGAGTGGCTGTTGGCAATTTACATCCCACCCATCAGCGTAGCAAGGCTCCCATTTCTCCATGGCCGGTCCTGCATTTCTGGTTTGGACACTTTTTTCCGCATGGCCCTTTTGCCCGCTGGGAAGCGAGACTTCTTTGGAGCGCTGATTTGCCTTTCCAGGTTGCTTGGTTGGCCAAAAGGGGCGTATGCGTTTTTTCCTGAATATATTCAGGAAAAAACGCATACGCCCTTTTTGGCCAAGGGCATCATTGTCCACGTTTGGCCGCTTTTCATGTGCTTTCAAGGCGATTCGAATCTACCTCCTGAAATCAGTTTCCTGCAATTCTGCCTTGCTTTCAAAGCCTCTTCGTTGCCTTCCCTTAATATATATGTGGACGAGAGGTATCATTTAAAACTCTGCGGGTTTGTGAATTGCAGTGCCCCTGAGCTCCATTTTTCAACTCGCTTTTTTGGGAGCTGGCCGCAAAAGCGCAGGATTACTTCAGGCCCTCTTCTGGTTCTGGGGGGCAGGCTAAGCTTGTGCTTAATTCTTCTTCCTGATGGGAAAATAGAGTAACCTGTGCCTGTCCCAACACCTAGAGCTAGTCTCTCATTGGTTCCCCCTTTTCCCCTTCATCCTCAGGACAAATTGCAACCTGTACGGAACAGGAGGTTAAAGGTGCTGATTCTCCAAGGTGGGAGATGGCTAGTAAATCGACTGGAATGGCGAACCCGAGCCAAGGAGATGAGAAATGAGGTGCGTTTTAGAAACCTTTCCCGATCCACGGTGTACCATCTTCTGGGTTTCTCATGCATGTTTTCGATGTAGGAAGATGCCCTTGAACCTGGAGATTTGGGACCCATGGGATGGCTACCATGCAGTATTACTTGAAAGGGTCTGCGTTGGCTCACCCAACCTCAGCGAAACTCTCAGCCCCAAGAGTGTCCACCCTTATGTCTCAATCAGCTGTGGGTCTAGATATGGTCAATCCAGGTTGCATCACAGCCCCTGAACGAATTTTGTAAGAATTTCTCTCACTTTCACTGTCTTTGTTTCACTGGTTTTGAAAAGTAATTTATTTTTATAATGGGTTTAGCTGCTTTTCACGGCTGTGTTTATGCCGCTTTACACCCCCTTGACTCACTTACAGAGAGATATCAATACATAGGTTTGAAGATTCTTACTAGTCAGATATATTCTTGTGCGGTGAATAGGGGGCGTTGAGTCCAGTTCACTGAAAAAGGAATAGCTCTTGTCTCTTACATATTGGGTTTATGGAACGGTATCTGAGCTAATTTGAAACCCTTGTTTTATGCATCACCCCACCTCACCTTTCCCGTTCAGCAGCCATAGTGTGTTTCCTAAACTTGTGACTCTGTTCTGTTTTGCAATTCAGTTCAAATGTAGCGGTTTCTACATTCCCTCTATAAGTGATATCTTATGATATGTGTCTTTTTCTGTGTGACTTATTTCACTTAGAATCGTCGTACCTAAATCCTCTCATCGTGCTGCTTCTAGCCTTATGAAGTTGATTTCATGGCTGAGTGATATTCCATTGTACATGAGGACCACAACTTCTTTATCCATTTTTCTCTTTCCTAGGATATTTAAGGTGTAATGAAGTTGGGGTTCTTGTCAACAGAGCAGCCCTAAACTTTGGGGTGCCTGTGTCTTGCTGATTTTTAGTTTTCCAATTTATACGCCCATGAGTGGAAGTGCCCTATGCTCTCCAAGCTGTGTTTTTTAGATGTTTCAGAACACACCGTACACTTCTCCAGAGTGGCTGTTGGCAATTTACATCCCACCCATCAGCGTAGCAAGGCTCCCATTTCTCCATGGCCGGTCCTGCATTTCTGGTTTGGACACTTTTTTCCGCATGGCCCTTTTGCCCGCTGGGAAGCGAGACTTCTTTGGAGCGCTGATTTGCCTTTCCAGGTGGCTTGGTTGGCCAAAAAGGGCGTATGCGTTTTTTCCTGAATATATTCAGGAAAAAACGCATACGCCCTTTTTGGCCAAGGGCATCATTGTTCACGATTTGCCGCTTTTCATGTGCTTTCAAAGCGATTCAAATCTACCTCCTGAAATTTGTTTCCTGCAATTCTGCCTTGTTTTCAAAGCCTCTTCGTTGCCTTCCCTTAATATATTTGTGGACGAGAGTTATCATTTAAAACTCTGCAGGTTTGTGAATTGCAGTGCCCCTGAGCTCCATTTTTCAACTCGCTTTCTTGGGAGCTGGCCGCAAAAGCGCAGGATTGCTTCAGGCCCTCTTCTGGTTCTGGGGGGCAGGCTAAGCTTGTGCTTAATTCTTCTTCCTGATGGGAAAATAGAGTGACATGTGCCTGTCCCAACCCCTAGAGCTAGTCTCTCATTGGTTCCCCCTCTTCCCGTTCATCCTCAGGACAAATTGCAACCTCTACGGAACAGGAGGTTAAAGGTGCTGATTCTCCAAGGAGGGAGATGGCTAGTAAATCGGCTGGAATGGCGAACCCGAGCAAAGGAGATGAGAAATGAGGTGCGTTTTAGAAACCTTTCCCGATCACACGGTGTACCATCTTCTGGGTTTCTCATGCCTGTTTTCGACGTAGGAAGATGCCCTTGAACCTGGAGATTTGGGACCCATGGGATGGGTACCATGCAGTATTACTTGAAAGGGTCTGCGTTGGCTCACCCAACCTCACCGAACCTCTCAGCCCCAAGAGTGTCCACCCTTATGTCTCAATCAGCTGTGGGTCTAGATATGGTCAATCCAGGTTGCATCACAGCCCCTGAACGAATTTTGGAAGAATTTCTCTCTCTTTCACTGTCTTTGTTTCACGGGTTTTGAAAAGTAATTTATTTTTATAATGGGGTTTAGCTGCTTTTCACGGCTGTGTTTATGCCGCTTTACACCCCCTTGACTCACTTACAGAGAGATATCAATACATAGGTTTGAAGATTCTTACTAGTCAGATATATTCTTGTGCGGTGAATAGGGGGCGTTGAGTCCAGTTCACTGAGCAAGGAGTAGGTCTTGTCTATTACATATTGGGTTTATGGAACTGTATCTGAGCTAATTTGAAACCCTTGTTTTATGCATCACCCCACCTCACCTTTCCCGTTCAGCAGCCATAGTGTGTTTTCTGAACGTGTGACTCTGTTCTATTTTGCAATTCAGTTCAAGTGTAGCGGTTTTTACATTCCCTCTATAAGTGATATCTTATGATAAGTGTCTTTTTCGGTGTGACTTATTTCACTTAGAATCGTCGTACGTAAATCCACTCATCGTGCTGCTACTAGCCTTTTGACGTTGATTTCATGGCTGAGTGATATTCCATTGTACATGAGGACCACAACTTCTTTATCCATTTTTCTCTTTCCTAGGATATTGAAGGTGTAATGAAGTGGGGGTTCTTGTCAACAGAGCAGCCCTAAACTTTGGGGTGCCTGTGTCTTGCTGATTTTTAGTTTTCCCAATTTATACGCCCATGAGTGGAAGTGCCCTATGCTCTCCAAGCTGTGTTTTTTAGATATTTCAGGACACACCGTACACTTCTCCAGAGTGGCTGTGGGCAATTTACATCCCACCCATCAGCGTCGCAAGGCTCCCATTTCTCCATGGCCGGTCCTGCATTTCTGGTTTGCACACTTTTTTCCGCATGGCCCTTTTGCCCGCTGGGAAGCGAGACTTCTTTGGAGCGCTGATTTGCCTTTCCAGGTGGCTTGGTTGGCCAAAAAGGGCGTATGCGTTTTTTCCTGAATATATTCAGGAAAAAACGCATACGCCCTTTTTGGCCAAGGGCATCATTGTCCACGTTTTGCCGCTTTTCATGTGCTTTCAAGGCGATTCGAATCTACCTCCTGAAATCTGTTTCCTGCAATTCTGCCTTGTTTTCAAAGCCTCTTCGTTGCCTTCCCTTAATATATTTGTGGACGAGAGGTATCATTTAAAACTCTGCAGGTTTGTGAATTGCAGTGCCCCTGAGCTCCATTTTTCAACTCGCTTTTTTGGGAGCTGGCCGCAAAAGCGCAGGATTGCTTCAGGCCCTCTTCTGGTTCTGGGGGGCAGGCTGAGCTTGTGCTTAATTCTTCTTCCTGATGGGAAAATAGAGTGACCTGTGCCTGTCCCAACACCTAGAGCTAGTCTCTCATTGGTTCCCCCTTTTCCCCTTCATCCTCAGGACAAATTGCAACCTGTACGGAACAGGAGGTTAAAGGTGCTGATTCTCCAAGGTCGGAGATGGCTAGTAAATCGGCTGGAAAGGCGAACCCGAGCAAAGGAGATGAGAAATGAGGTGCGTTTTAGAAACCTTTCCCGATCACACGGTGTACCATCTTCTGGGTTTCTCATGCATGTTTTCGATGTAGGAAGATGCCCTTGAACCTGGAGATTTGGGACCCATGGGATGGCTACCATGCAGTATTACTTGAAAGGGTCTGCGTTGGCTCACCCAACCTCACCGAACCTCTCAGCCCCAAGAGTGTCCACCCTTATGTCTCAATCAGCTGTGGGTCTAGATATGGTCAATCCAGGTTGCATCACAGCCCCTGAACGAATTTTGTAAGAATTTCTCTCTCTTTCACTGTCTTTGTTTCACGGGTTTTGAAAAGTAATTTATTTTTATAATGGGGTTTAGCTGCTTTTCACGGCTGTGTTTATGCCGCTTTACACCCCGTTGACTCACTTACAGAGAGATATCAATACATAGGTTTGAAGATTCTTACTAGTCAGATATATTCTTGTGCGGTGAATAGGGGGTGTTGAGTCCAGTTCACTGAGCAAGGAACAGGTCTTGTCTATTACATATTGGGTTTATGGAACGGTATCTGAGCTAATTTGAAACCCTTGTTTTATGCATCACCCCACCTCACCTTTCCCGTTCAGCAGCCATAGTGTGTTTCCTAAACTTGTGACTCTGTTCTGTTTTGCAATTCAGTTCAAGTGTAGCGGTTTCTACATTCCCTCTATAAGTGATATCTTATGATAAGTGTCTTTTTCTGTGTGACTTATTTCACTTAGAATCGTCATACCTAAATCCACTCATCGTGCTGCTACTAGCCTTATGACGTTGATTTCATGGCTGAGTGATATTCCATTGTACATGAGGACCCCAACTTCTTTATTCATTTTTCGCTTTCCTAGGATATTTAAGGTGTAATGAAGTGGGGGTTCTTGTCAACAGAGCAGCCCTAAACTTTGGGGTGCCTGTGTCTTGCTGATTTTTAGTTTTCCCAATTTATACGCCCATGAGTGGAAGTGCCCTATGCTCTCCAAGCTGTGTTTTTTAGATGTTTCAGGACACACCGTACACTTCTCCAGAGTGGCTGTTGGCAATTTACATCCCGCCCATCAGCGTAGCAAGGCTCCCATTTCTCCATGGCCGGTCCTGCATTTCTGGTTTGGACACTTTTTTCCGCATGGCCCTTTTGCCCGCTGGGAAGCGAGACTTCTTTGGAGCGCTGATTGGCCTTTCCAGGTTGCTTGGTTGGCCAAAAAGGGCGTATGCGTTTTTTCCTGAATATATTCAGGAAAAAACGCATACGCCCTTTTTGGCCAAGGGCATCACTGTCCACTTTCTGCCTCTTTTCTTGGGCTTTCAAGGCGATTCGAATCTACCTCCTGAAATCTGTTTCCTGCAATTCTGCCTTGCTTTCAAAGCCTCTTCGTTGCCTTCCCTCAATATATTTGTGGACGAGAGTTCTCATTTATAACTCTGCATGTTTGTGAATTGCAGTGCCCCTGAGCTCCATTTTTCTAGTCGCTTTTTTGTGAGCTGGCCGCAAAAGTGCAGGATTGCTTCAGGCCCTCTTCTGCTTCTGGGGGGCAGGCTGAGCTTGTGCTTAATTCTTCTTCCTGATGGGAAAATAGAGTGACCTGTGCCTGTCCCAACCCCTAGAGCTAGTTTCTCATTGGTTCCCCCTCTTCCCGTTCATCCTCAGGATAAATTGCAACCTGTACGGAACAGGAGGTTAAAGGTGCTGATTCTCCAAAGAGGGAGATGGCTAGTAAATTGGCTGGAATGGCGAACCCGAGCCAAGGAGATGAGAAATGAGATGCGTTTTAGAAACCTTTCCCGATCACACGATATACCATCTTCTGGGTTTCTCATGCATGTTTTCGATGTAGGAAGATGCCCTTGAACCTGGAGATTTGGGACCCATGGGATGGGTACCATGCAGTATTACTTGAAAGGGTCTGCGTTGGCTCACCCAACCTCACCGAACCTCTCAGCCCCAAGAGTGTCCACCCTTATGTCTCAATCAGCTGTGGGTCTAGATATGGTCAATCCAGGTTGCATCACAGCCCCTGAACGAATTTTGTAAGAATTTCTCTCTCTTTCACTGTCTTTGTTTCACTGGTTTTGAAACGTAAGTTATTTTTATAATGGGGTTTAGCTGCTTTTCACGGCTGTGTTTATGCCGCTTTACACCCCCTTGACTCACTTACAGAGAGATATCAATACATAGGTTTGAAGATTCTTACTAGTCAGATATATTCCTGTGCGGTGAATAGGGGGTGTTGAGTCCAGTTCACTGAGCAAGGAATAGGTCTTGTCTCTTACATATTGGGTTTATGGAACGGTATCTGAGCTAATTTGAAACCCTTGTTTTATGCATCACCCCACCTCACCTTTCCCGTTCAGCAGCCATAGTGTGTTTTCTGAACGTGTGACTCTGTTCTGTTTTGCAATTCAGTTCAAGTTTAGCGGTTTTTACATTCCCTCTATAAGTGATATCTTATGATAAGTGTCTTTTTCTGTGTGACTTATTTCACTTAGAATCGTCGTACCTAAATCCTCTCATCGTGCTGGTTCTAGCCTTATGAAGTTGATTTCATGGCTGAGTGATATTCCATTGTACATGAGGACCACAACTTCTTTATCCATTTTTCTCTCTCCTAGGATATTGAAGGTGTAATGAAGTGGGGGTTCTTGTCAACAGAGCAGCCCTAAACTTTGGGGTGCCTGTGTCTTGCTGATTTTTAGTTTTCCCAATTTATACGCCCATGAGTGGAAGTACCCTATGCTCTCCAAGCTGTGTTTTTTAGATGTTTCAGGACACACCGTACACTTCTCCAGAGTGGCTGTTGGCAATTTACATCCCGCCCATCAGCGTAGCAAGGCTCCGATTTCTCCATGGCCGGTCCTGCATTTCTGGTTTGGACACTTTTTTCCGCATGGCCCTTTTGCCCGCTGGGAAGCCAGACATCTTTGTAGCGCTGATTTGCCTTTCTAGGTTGCTTGGTTGGCCAAAAAGGGCGTATGTGTTTTTCCCTGAATATATTCAAGAAAAAACGCATACGCCCTTTTTGGCCAAGGGCATCATTGTCCACGTTTTGCCGCTTTTCATGTGCTTTCAAGGCGATTCGAATCTACCTCCTGAAATCTGTTTCCTGCAATTCTGCCTTGCTTTCAAAGCCTCTTCGTTGCCTTCCCTTAATATATTTGTGGACGAGAGGTATCATTTAAAACTCTGCAGGTTTGTGAATTGCAGTGCCCCTGAGCTCCATTTTTCAACTCGCTTTTTTGGGAGCTGGCCGCAAAAGCGCAGGATTGCTTCAGGCCCTCTTCTGGTTCTGGGGGGCAGGCTGAGCTTGTGCTTAATTCTTCTTCCTGATGGGAAAATAGAGTGACCTGTGCCTGTCCCAACACCTAGAGCTAGTCTCTCATTGGTTCCCCCTTTTCCCCTTCATCCTCAGGACAAATTGCAACCTGTACGGAACAGGAGGTTAAAGGTGCTGATTCTCCAAGGTCGGAGATGGCTAGTAAATCGGCTGGAAAGGCGAACCCGAGCAAAGGAGATGAGAAATGAGGTGCGTTTTAGAAACCTTTCCCGATCACACGGTGTACCATCTTCTGGGTTTCTCATGCATGTTTTCGATGTAGGAAGATGCCCTTGAACCTGGAGATTTGGGACCCATGGGATGGCTACCATGCAGTATTACTTGAAAGGGTCTGCGTTGGCTCACCCAACCTCACCGAACCTCTCAGCCCCAAGAGTGTCCACCCTTATGTCTCAATCAGCTGTGGGTCTAGATATGGTCAATCCAGGTTGCATCACAGCCCCTGAACGAATTTTGTAAGAATTTCTCTCTCTTTCACTGTCTTTGTTTCACGGGTTTTGAAAAGTAATTTATTTTTATAATGGGGTTTAGCTGCTTTTCACGGCTGTGTTTATGCCGCTTTACACCCCGTTGACTCACTTACAGAGAGATATCAATACATAGGTTTGAAGATTCTTACTAGTCAGATATATTCTTGTGCGGTGAATAGGGGGTGTTGAGTCCAGTTCACTGAGCAAGGAACAGGTCTTGTCTATTACATATTGGGTTTATGGAACGGTATCTGAGCTAATTTGAAACCCTTGTTTTATGCATCACCCCACCTCACCTTTCCCGTTCAGCAGCCATAGTGTGTTTCCTAAACTTGTGACTCTGTTCTGTTTTGCAATTCAGTTCAAGTGTAGCGGTTTCTACATTCCCTCTATAAGTGATATCTTATGATAAGTGTCTTTTTCTGTGTGACTTATTTCACTTAGAATCGTCATACCTAAATCCACTCATCCTGCTGCTACTAGCCTTATGACGTTGATTTCATGGCTGAGTGATATTCCATTGTACATGAGGACCCCAACTTCTTTATTCATTTTTCGCTTTCCTAGGATATTTAAGGTGTAATGAAGTGGAGGTTCTTGTCAACAGAGCAGCCCTAAACTTTGGGGTGCCTGTGTCTTGCTGATTTTTAGTTTTCCCAATTTATACGCCCATGAGTGGAAGTGCCCTATGCTCTCCAAGCTGTGTTTTTTAGATGTTTCAGGACACACCGTACACTTCTCCAGAGTGGCTGTTGGCAATTTACATCCCGCCCATCAGCGTAGCAAGGCTCCCATTTCTCCATGGCCGGTCCTGCATTTCTGGTTTGGACACTTTTTTCCGCATGGCCCTTTTGCCCGCTGGGAAGCGAGACTTCTTTGGAGCGCTGATTGGCCTTTCCAGGTTGCTTGGTTGGCCAAAAAGGGCGTATGCGTTTTTTCCTGAATATATTCAGGAAAAAACGCATACGCCCTTTTTGGCCAAGGGCATCACTGTCCACTTTCTGCCTCTTTTCTTGGGCTTTCAAGGCGATTCGAATCTACCTCCTGAAATCTGTTTCCTGCAATTCTGCCTTGCTTTCAAAGCCTCTTCGTTGCCTTCCCTCAATATATTTGTGGACGAGAGTTCTCATTTATAACTCTGCATGTTTGTGAATTGCAGTGCCCCTGAGCTCCATTTTTCTAGTCGCTTTTTTGTGAGCTGGCCGCAAAAGTGCAGGATTGCTTCAGGCCCTCTTCTGGTTCTGGGGGGCAGGCTGAGCTTGTGGTTTATTCTTCTTCCTGATGGGAAAATAGAGTGACCTGTGCCTGTCCCAACCCCTAGAGCTAGTCTCTCATTGGTTCCCCCTCTTCCCGTTCATCCTCAGGACAAATTGCAACCTGTACGGAACAGGAGGTTAAAGGTGCTGATTCTCCAAGGAGGGAGATGGCTAGTAAATCGGTTGGAATGGCGAACCCGAGCACAAGGAGATGAGAAATGAGGTGCGTTTTAGAAACCTTTCCCGATCACACGGTGTACCATCTTCTGGGTTTCTCATGCATGTTTTCGACGTAGGAAGATGCCCTTGAACCTGGAGATTTGGGACCCATGGGATGGGTACCATGCAGTATTACTTTAAAGGGTCTGCGTTGGCTCACGCAACCTCACCAAACCTCTCAGCCCCAAGAGTGTCCACCCTTATGTCTCAATCAGCTGTGGGTCTAGATATGGTCAATCCAGGTTGCATCACAGCCCCTGAACGAATTTTGTAAGAATTTCTCTCTCTTTCACTGTCTTTGTTTCACGGGTTTTGAAAAGTAATTTATTTTTATAATGGGGTTTAGCTGCTTTTCACGGCTGTGTTTATGCCGCTTTATACCCCTTTGACTCACTTACAGAGAGATATCAATACATAGGTTTGAAGATTCTTACTAGTCAGATATATTCTTTTGCAGTGAATAGGGGGTGTTGAGTCCAGTTCACTGAGCAAGGAGTAGGTCTTGTCTACTACATATTGGGTTTATGGAACGGTATCTGAGCTAATTTGAAACCCTTGTTTTATGCATCACCCCACCTCACCTTTCCCGTTCAGCAGCCATAGTGTGTTTTCTGAACGTGTGACTCTGTTCTGTTTTGCAATTCAGTTCAAGTTTAGCGGTTTTTACATTCCCTCTATAAGTGATATCTTATGATAAGTGTCTTTTTCTGTGTGACTTATTTCACTTAGAATCGTCGTACCTAAATCCTCTCATCGTGCTGGTTCTAGCCTTATGAAGTTGATTTCATGGCTGAGTGATATTCCATTGTACATGAGGACCACAACTTCTTTATCCATTTTTCTCTCTCCTAGGATATTGAAGGTGTAATGAAGTGGGGGTTCTTGTCAACAGAGCAGCCCTAAACTTTGGGGTGCCTGTGTCTTGCTGATTTTTAGTTTTCCCAATTTATACGCCCATGAGTGGAAGTACCCTATGCTCTCCAAGCTGTGTTTTTTAGATGTTTCAGGACACACCGTACACTTCTCCAGAGTGGCTGTTGGCAATTTACATCCCGCCCATCAGCGTAGCAAGGCTCCGATTTCTCCATGGCCGGTCCTGCATTTCTGGTTTGGACACTTTTTTCCGCATGGCCCTTTTGCCCGCTGGGAAGCCAGACATCTTTGTAGCGCTGATTTGCCTTTCTAGGTTGCTTGGTTGGCCAAAAAGGGCGTATGTGTTTTTCCCTGAATATATTCAAGAAAAAACGCATACGCCCTTTTTGGCCAAGGGCATCATTGTTCACGATTTGCCGCTTTTCATGTGCTTTCAAGGCAATTCGAATCTACCTCCTGAAATCTGTTTCCTGCAATTCTGAATTGCTTTCAAGTCCTCTTCGTTGCCTTCCCTCAATATATTTGTGGACGAGAGTTATCACTTATAACTCTGCAGGTTTGTGAATTGCAGTGCCCCTGAGCTCTATTTTTCAAGTTGCTTTTTTGGGAGCTGGCCGCAAAAGCGCAGGATTGCTTCAGGACCTATTCTGGTTCCGGTGGGCAGGCTAAGCATGTGGTTAAATCTTCTTCCTGATGGCAAAACACAGAGACCTGGGGCTGTCCCAACACCTAGAGCTAGTCTCTCATTGGTTCCCCCTCTTCCCGTTCATCCTCAGGACAAATTGCAACCTGTACGGAACAGGAGGTTAAAGGTGCCGATTCTCCAAGGAGCGATATGGCTAGTAAAGCGGCTGAAATGGTGAACCTGAACACAAGTAGATGAGAAATGAGGTGCGTTTTAGAAACCTTTCCCCATTACACGGTGTACAATCTTCTGGGTTTCTCATGCAAGTTTTCGACGTAGGAAGATGCCCTAGAACCTGGAGATTTGGGGCCCATGGGATGGGTACCTGCAGTATTACTGTAAAGGGTCTGCGTTGGCTCACCCAACCTCACCAAACCTCTCAGCCCCAAGAGTGTCCACCCTTATGTCTCAATCAGCTGTGGGTCTAGATATGGTCACTCCAGGTTGCATCAAAGCCCCTGAACGAATTTTGTAAGAATTTCTATCTCTTTCACTGTCTTGGTTTCATGGGTTTTGAAAAGGAATTTATTTTTATAATGGGGTATAGCTGCTTTTCACGGCTGTGTTTATGCCGCTTTACACCCCACCCCTTGACTCACTTACAGAGAGTTATCAATACATAGGTTTGAAGATTCTTACTAGTCAGATATATTCTTGTGCGGTAAATAGGGGTTGTTGAGTCCAGTTCACTGAGCAAGGAGTAGGTCTTGTCTATTACATATTGGGTTTATGGAACGGTATCTGAGCTAATTTGAAACCCTTGTTTTATGCATCACCCCACCTCAACTTTCCCGTTCAGCAGCCGTAGTGTGTTTTCTAAACGTGTGACTCTGTTCTGTTTTGTAATTCAGTTCAAGCGTAGCGGTTTTTACATTCCTTCTATAAGTGATATCTTATGATAAGTGTCTTTTTCTGTGTGACTTATTTCACTTAGAATCGTCGTACCTAAATCCACTCATCGTGCTGCTACTAGCCTTATGACGTGGATTTCATGGCTGAGTGATATTCCATTGTACATGAGGACCACAACTTCTTTATCCATTTTTCTCTCTCCTAGGATATTGAAGGTGTAATGAAGTGGGGGTTCTTGTCAACAGAGCAGCCCTAAACTTTGGGGTGCCTGTGTCTTGCTGATTTTTAGTTTTCCCAATTTATACGCCCATGAGTGGAAGTGCCCTATGCTCTCCAAGCTGTGTTTTTTAGATGTTTCAGAACACACCGTACACTGCTCCAGAGTGGCTGTTGGCAATTTACATCCCACCCATCAGCGTAGCAAGGCTCCCATTTCTCCATGGCCGGTCCTGCATTTCTGGTTTGGACACTTTTTTCCGCATGGCCCTTTTGCCCGCTGGGAAGCGAGACATCTTTGGAGCGCTGATTGGCCTTTCCAGGTTGCTTGGTTGGCTAAAAAGGGCGTATGCGTTTTTTCCTGAATATATTCAGGAAAAAACGCATACGCCCTTTTTGGCCAAGGGCATCATTGTCCACGTTTTGCCGCTTTTTATGTGCTTTCAAGGCGATTCGAATCTACCTCCTGAAATCTGTTTCCTGCAATTCTGCCTTGCTTTCAAAGCCTCTTCGTTGCCTTCCCTTAATATATTTGTGGACGAGAGGTATCATTTAAAACTCTGCAGGTTTGTGAATTGCAGTGCCCCTGAGCTCCATTTTTCAACTCGCTTTTTTGGGAGCTGGCCGCAAAAGCGCAGGATTGCTTCAGGCCCTCTTCTGGTTCTGGGGGGCAGGCTGCGCTTGTGCTTAATTCTTCTTCCTGATGGGAAAATAGAGTGACCTGTGCCTGTCCCAACCCCTAGAGCTAGTTTCTCATTGGTTCCCCCTCTTCCCGTTCATCCTCAGGACAAATTGCAACCTGTACGGAACAGGAGGTTAAAGGTGCTGATTCTCCAAAGAGGGAGATGGCTAGTAAATCGGCTGGAATGGCGAACCCGAGCCAAGGAGATGAGAAATGAGATGCGTTTTAGAAACCTTTCCCGATCACACGATGTACCATCTTCTGGGTTTCTCATGCATGTTTTCGATGTAGGAAGATGCCCTTGAACCTGGAGATTTGGGACCCATGGGATGGGTACCATGCAGTATTACTTGAAAGGGTCTGCGTTGGCTCACCCAACCTCACTGAACCTCTCAGCCCCAAGAGTGTCCACCCTTATGTCTCAATCAGCTGTGGGTCTAGATATGGTCAATCCAGGTTGCATCACAGCCCCTGAACGAATTTTGTAAGAATTTCTCTCTCTTTCACTGTCTTTGTTTCACTGGTTTTGAAAAGTAAGTTATTTTTATAATGCGGTTTAGCTGCTTTTCACGGCTGTGTTTATGCCGCTTTACACCCCCTTGACTCACTTACAGAGAGATATCAATACATAGGTTTGAAGATTCTTACTAGTCAGATATATTCTTGTGCGGTGAATAGGGGGTGTTGAGTCCAGTTCACTGAGCAAGGAATAGGTCTTGTCTCTTACATATTGGGTTTATGGAACGGTATCTGAGCTAATTTGAAACCCTTGTTTTATGCATCACCCCACCTCACCTTTGCCGTTCAGCAGCCATAGTGTGTTTTCTGAACGTGTGACTCTGTTCTGTTTTGCAATTCAGTTCAAGTTTAGCGGTTTTTACATTCCCTCTATAAGTGATATCTTATGATAAGTGTCTTTTTCTGTGTGACTTATTTCACTTAGAATCGTCGTACCTAAATCCTCTCATCGTGCTGGTTCTAGCCTTATGAAGTTGATTTCATGGCTGAGTGATATTCCATTGTACATGAGGACCACAACTTCTTTATCCATTTTTCTCTCTCCTAGGATATTGAAGGTGTAATGAAGTGGGGGTTCTTGTCAACTGAGCAGCCCTAAACTTTGGGGTGCCTGTGTCTTGCTGCTTTTTAGTTTTCCCAATTTATACGGCCATGAGTGGAAGTGCCCTATGCTCTCCAAGCTGTGTTTTTTAGATGTTTCAGAACACACCGTACACTTCTCCAGAGTGGCTGTTGGCAATTTACATCCCACCCATCAGCGTAGCACGGCTCCCATTTCTCCATGGCCGGTCCTGCATTTCTGGTTTGGACACTTTTTTCCGCATGGCCCTTTTGCCCGCTGGGAAGCGAGACTTCTTTGGAGCGCTGATTTGCCTTTCCAGGTTGCTTGGTTGGCCAAAAAGGGCGTATGCGTTTTTTCCTGAATATATTCAGGAAAAAACGCATACGCCCTTTTTGGCCAAGGGCATCATTGTCCACGTTTTGCCGCTTTTCATGTGCTTTCAAGGCGATTCAAATCTACCTCCTGAAATCTGTTTCCTGCAATTCTGCCTTGTTTTCAAAGCCTCTTCGTTGCCTTCCCTTAATATATTTGTGGACGAGAGTTATCATTTAAAACTCTGCAGGTTTGTGAATTGCAGTGCCCCTGAGCTCCATTTTTCAACTCGCTTTTTTGGGAGCTAGCCGCAAAAGCGCAGGATTGCTTCAGGCCCTCTTCTGGTTCTGGGGGGCAGGCTGCGCTTGTGCTTAATTCTTCTTCCTGATGGGAAAATAGAGTGACCTGTGCCTGTCCCAACACCTAGAGCTAGTCTCTCAATGGTTCCCCCTCTTCGCGTTCATCCTCAGGACAAATTGCAACCTGTACGGAACAGGAGGTTAAAGGTGCTGATTCTCCAAGGAGGGAGATGGCTAGTAAAGCGGCTGGAATGGCGAACCCGAGCCAAGGAGATGAGAAATTAGGTGCGTTTTAGAAACCTTTCCCGATCACACGATGTACCATCTTCTGGGTTTCTCATGCATGTTTTCGATGTAGGAAGATGCCCTTGAACCTGGAGATTTGGGACCCATGGGATGGGTACCATGCAGTATACTTGAAAGGGTCTGCGTTGGCTCACCCAACCTCACCGAACCTCTCAGCCCCAAGAGTGTCCACCCTTATGTCTCAATCAGCTGTGGGTCTAGATATGGTCAATCCAGTTTGCATCACAGCCCCTGAACGAATTTTGTAAGAATTTCTCTCTCTTTCAAAGTCTTTGTTTCATGGGTATTTAAAAGTAGTTTATTTTTATAATGGGGTTTAGGTGCTTTTCACTGCTGTGTTTATGCCGCTTTACACCCGCTTGACTCACTTACAGAGAGATATCAATACATAGGTTTTAAGATTGTTACTAGTCAGATATAGTCTTGTGCGGTGAATAGGGGGTGTTGAGTCCAGTACACTGAGCAAGGAGTAGGTCTTGTCTATTATATATTGGGTTTCTGGAACGGTATCTGAGCTAATTAGAAACCCTTGTTTTATGCATCACCCCACCTCACCTTTCCCGTTCAGCAGCCATAGTGTGTTTTCTAAACGTGTGACTCTGTTCTGTTTTGTAATTCAGTTCAAGCGTAGCGGTTTTTACATTCCCTCTATAAGTGATATCTTATGATAAGTGTCGTTTTCTGTATGACTTATTTCACTTAGAATCATCGTACCTACATTCACTCATCGTGCTGCTACTAGTCTTATGATGTTAATTTCATCCTGAGTGATATTCCATTGTACATGAGGACCACAAATTCTTTATCCATTTTTCTCTTTCCTAGGATATTTAAGGTATAATGAAGTGGGGGTTCTTGTCAACAGAGCAGCCCTAAATTTGGAGTGCCTATGTCTTGCTGATTTTTAGTTTTCCCAATTTATACGCCCATGAGTGGAAGTACCCTATGCTCTCCAAGCTGTGTTTTTTAGATGTTTCAGGACACACCGTACACTTCTCCAGAGTGGTTGTTGACAATTTACATCCCGCCCATCAGCGTAGCAAGGCTCCGATTTCTCCATGGCCGGTCCTGCATTTCTGGTTTGGACACTTTTTTCCGCATGGCCCTTTTGCCCGCTGGGAAGCCAGACATCTTTGTAGCGCTGATTTGCCTTTCTAGGTTGCTTGGTTGGCCAAAAAGGGCGTATGTGTTTTTCCCTGAATATATTCAAGAAAAAACGCATACGCCCTTTTTGGCCCAGGGCATCATTGTTCACGATTTGCCGCTTTTCATGTGCTTTCAAGGGAATTCGAATCTACCTCCTGAAATCTGTTTCCTGCAATTCTGAATTGCTTTCAAGTCCTCTTCGTTGCCTTCCCTCAATATATTTGTGGACGAGAGTTATCACTTATAACTCTGCAGGTTTGTGAATTGCAGTGCCCCTGAGCTCCATTTTTCAAGTTGCTTTTTTGGGAGCTGGCCGCAAAAGCGCAAGATTGCTTCAGGACCTATTCTGGTTCCGGTGGGCAGGCTAATCATGTGGTTAATTCTTCTTCCTGATGGCAAAATACAGAGACCTGGGGCTGTCCCAACACCTAGAGCTAGTCTCTCATTGGTTCCCCCTCTTCCCGTTCATCCTCAGGACAAATTGCAACCTGTACGGAACAGGAGGTTAAAGGTGCCGATTCTCCAAGGAGCGAGATGGCTAGTAAAGCGGCTGAAATTGTGAACCTGAACACAAGTAGATGAGAAATGAGGTGCGTTTTAGAAACCTTTCCCCATTACATGGTGTACAATCTTCTGGGTTTCTCATGCAAGTTTTCGACGTAGGAAGATGCCCTAGAACCTGGAGATTTGGGGCCCATGGGATGGGTACCTGCAGTACTACTGTAAAGGGTCTGCGTTGGCTCACCCAACCTCACCAAACCTCTCAGCCCCAAGAGTGTCCACCCTTATGTCTCAATCACCTGTGGGTCTAGATATGGTCAATCCAGGTTGCATCAAAACCCCTGAACGAATTTTGTAAGAATTTCTATCTCTTTCACTGTCTTGGTTTCATGGGTTTTGAAAAGGAATTTATTTTTATAATGGGGTATAGCTGCTTTTCACGGCTGTGTTTATGCCGCTTTACACCCCACCCCTTGACTCACTTACAGAGTTATCAATACATAGGTTTGAAGATTCTTACTAGTCAGATATATTCTTGTGCGGTAAATAGGGGTTGTTGAGTCCAGTTCACTGAAAAAGGAATAGGTCTTGTCTATTACATATTGGGTTTATGGAACGGTATCTGAGCTAATTTGAAACCCTTGTTTTATGCATCACCCCACCTCAACTTTCCCGTTCAGCAGCCGTAGTGTGTTTTCTAAACGTGGGACTCTGTTCTGTTTTGTAATTCAGTTCAAGCGTAGCGGTTTTTACATTCCTTCTATAAGTGATATCTTATGATAAGTGTCGTTTTCTGTGTGACTTATTTCACTTAGAATCATCGTACCTAAATCCACTCATCGTGCTGCTACTAGCATTATGACGTTGATTTCATGGCTGAGTGATATTCCATTGTACATGAGGACCACAAATCTTTATCCATTTTTCTCTTTCTTAGGATATTTAATGTGTAATGAAGTGGGGGTTCTTGTCAACAGAGCAGCCCTAAACTTTGGAGTGCCTGTGTGTTGCTGATTTTTAATTTTCCCAATTTATACGCCCATGAGTGGAAGCGCCCTATGCTCTCCAAGCTGTGTTTTTTAGATGTTTCAGGACACACCGTACACTTATCCAGAGTGGCTGTTGGCAATTTACATCCCACCCATCAGCGTAGCAAGGCTCCCATTTCTCCATGGCCGGTCCTGCATTTCTGGTTTGGACACTTTTTTCCGCATGGCCCTTTTGCCCGCTGGGAAGCGAGACATCTTTGGAGCGCTGATTGGCCTTTCCAGGTTGCTTGGTTGGCTAAAAAGGGCGTATGCGTTTTTTCCTGAATATATTCAGGAAAAAACGCATACGCCCTTTTTGGCCAAGGGCATCATTGTCCACGTTTTGCCGCTTTTCATGTGCTTTCAAGGCGATTCGAATCTACCTCCTGAAATCTGTTTCCTGCAATTCTGCCTTGCTTTCAAAGCCTCTTCGTTGCCTTCCCTTAATATATTTGTGGACGAGAGGTATCATTTAAAACTCTGCAGGTTTGTGAATTGCAGTGCCCCTGAGCTCCATTTTTCAACTCGCTTTTTTGGGAGCTGGCCGCAAAAGCGCAGGATTGCTTCAGGCCCTCTTCTGGTTCTGGGGGGCAGGCTGCGCTTGTGCTTAATTCTTCTTCCTGATGGGAAAATAGAGTGACCTGTGCCTGTCCCAACCCCTAGAGCTAGTTTCTCATTGGTTCCCCCTCTTCCCGTTCATCCTCAGGACAAATTGCAACCTGTACGGAACAGGAGGTTAAAGGTGCTGATTCTCCAAAGAGGGAGATGGCTAGTAAATCGGCTGGAATGGCGAACCCGAGCCAAGGAGATGAGAAATGAGATGCGTTTTAGAAACCTTTCCCGATCACACGATGTACCATCTTCTGGGTTTCTCATGCATGTTTTCGATGTAGGAAGATGCCCTTGAACCTGGAGATTTGGGACCCATGGGATGGGTACCATGCAGTATTACTTGAAAGGGTCTGCGTTGGCTCACCCAACCTCACTGAACCTCTCAGCCCCAAGAGTGTCCACCCTTATGTCTCAATCAGCTGTGGGTCTAGATATGGTCAATCCAGGTTGCATCACAGCCCCTGAACGAATTTTGTAAGAATTTCTCACTCTTTCACTGTCTTTGTTTCACTGGTTTTGAAAAGTAAGTTATTTTTATAATGCGGTTTAGCTGCTTTTCACGGCTGTGTTTATGCCGCTTTACACCCCCTTGACTCACTTACAGAGAGATATCAATACATAGGTTTGAAGATTCTTACTAGTCAGATATATTCTTTTGCGGTGAATAGGGGGTGTTGAGTCCAGTTCACTGAGCAAGGAATAGGTCTTGTCTCTTACATATTGGGTTTATGGAACGGTATCTGAGCTAATTTGAAACCCTTGTTTTATGCATCACCCCACCTCACCTTTGCCGTTCAGCAGCCATAGTGTGTTTTCTGAACGTGTGACTCTGTTCTGTTTTGCAATTCAGTTCAAGTTTAGCGGTTTTTACATTCCCTCTATAAGTGATATCTTATGATAAGTGTCTTTTTCTGTGTGACTTATTTCACTTAGAATCGTCGTACCTAAATCCTCTCATCGTGCTGGTTCTAGCCTTATGAAGTTGATTTCATGGCTGAGTGATATTCCATTGTACATGAGGACCACAACTTCTTTATCCATTTTTCTCTCTCCTAGGATATTGAAGGTGTAATGAAGTGGGGGTTCTTGTCAACTGAGCAGCCCTAAACTTTGGGGTGCCTGTGTCTTGCTGCTTTTTAGTTTTCCCAATTTATACGGCCATGAGTGGAAGTGCCCTATGCTCTCCAAGCTGTGTTTTTTAGATGTTTCAGAACACACCGTACACTTCTCCAGAGTGGCTGTTGGCAATTTACATCCCACCCATCAGCGTAGCAAGGCTCCCATTTCTCCATGGCCGGTCCTGCATTTCTGGTTTGGACACTTTTTTCCGCATGGCCCTTTTGCCCGCTGGGAAGCGAGACTTCTTTGGAGCGCTGATTTGCCTTTCCAGGTTGCTTGGTTGGCCAAAAAGGGCGTATGCGTTTTTTCCTGAATATATTCAGGAAAAAACGCATACGCCCTTTTTGGCCAAGGGCATCATTGTCCACGTTTTGCCGCTTTTCATGTGCTTTCAAGGCGATTCAAATCTACCTCCTGAAATCTGTTTCCTGCAATTCTGCCTTGTTTTCAAAGCCTCTTCGTTGCCTTCCCTTAATATATTTGTGGACGAGAGTTATCATTTAAAACTCTGCAGGTTTGTGAATTGCAGTGCCCCTGAGCTCCATTTTTCAACTCGCTTTTTTGGGAGCTAGCCGCAAAAGCGCAGGATTGCTTCAGGCCCTCTTCTTGTTCTGGGGGCAGGCTGCGCTTGTGCTTAATTCTTCTTCCTGATGGGAAAATAGAGTGACCTGTGCCTGTCCCAACACCTAGAGCTAGTCTCTCAATGGTTCCCCCTCTTCGCGTTCATCCTCAGGACAAATTGCAACCTGTACGGAACAGGAGGTTAAAGGTGCTGATTCTCCAAGGAGGGAGATGGCTAGTAAAGCGGCTGGAATGGCGAACCCGAGCCAAGGAGATGAGAAATGAGGTGCGTTTTAGAAACCTTTCCCGATCACACGATGTACCATCTTCTGGGTTTCTCATGCATGTTTTCGATGTAGGAAGATGCCCTTGAACCTGGAGATTTGGGACCCATGGGATGGGTACCATGCAGTATTACTTGAAAGGGTCTGCGTTGGCTCACCCAACCTCACCGAACCTCTCAGCCCCAAGAGTGTCCACCCTTATGTCTCAATCAGCTGTGGGTCTAGATATGGTCAATCCAGTTTGCATCACAGCCCCTAAACGAATTTTGTAAGAATTTCTCTCTCTTTCAAAGTCTTTGTTTCATGGGTATTTAAAAGTAGTTTATTTTTATAATGGGGTTTAGGTGCTTTTCACTGCTGTGTTTATGCCGCTTTACACCCGCTTGACTCACTTACAGAGAGATATCAATACATAGGTTTTAAGATTGTTACTAGTCAGATATAGTCTTGTGCGGTGAATAGGGGGTGTTGAGTCCAGTACACTGAGCAAGGAGTAGGTCTTGTCTATTATATATTGGGTTTCTGGAACGGTATCTGAGCTAATTAGAAACCCTTGTTTTATGCATCACCCCACCTCACCTTTCCCGTTCAGCAGCCATAGTGTGTTTTCTAAACGTGTGACTCTGTTCTGTTTTGTAATTCAGTTCAAGCGTAGCGGTTTTTACATTCCCTCTATAAGTGATATCTTATGATAAGTGTCGTTTTCTGTATGACTTATTTCACTTAGAATCATCGTACCTACATTCACTCATCGTGCTGCTACTAGTCTTATGATGTTAATTTCATCCTGAGTGATATTCCATTGTACATGAGGACCACAAATTCTTTATCCATTTTTCTCTTTCCTAGGATATTTAAGGTGTAATGAAGTGGGGGTTCTTGTCAACAGAGCAGCCCTAAATTTGGAGTGCCTATGTCTTGCTGATTTTTAGTTTTCCCAATTTATACGCCCATGAGTGGAAGTACCCTATGCTCTCCAAGCTGTGTTTTTTAGATGTTTCAGGACACACCGTACACTTCTCCAGAGTGGTTGTTGACAATTTACATCCCGCCCATCAGCGTAGCAAGGCTCCGATTTCTCCATGGCCGGTCCTGCATTTCTGGTTTGGACACTTTTTTCCGCATGGCCCTTTTGCCCGCTGGGAAGCCAGACATCTTTGTAGCGCTGATTTGCCTTTCTAGGTTGCTTGGTTGGCCAAAAAGGGCGTATGTGTTTTTCCCTGAATATATTCAAGAAAAAACGCATACGCCCTTTTTGGCCCAGGGCATCATTGTTCACGATTTGCCGCTTTTCATGTGCTTTCAAGGGAATTCGAATCTACCTCCTGAAATCTGTTTCCTGCAATTCTGAATTGCTTTCAAGTCCTCTTCGTTGCCTTCCCTCAATATATTTGTGGACGAGAGTTATCACTTATAACTCTGCAGGTTTGTGAATTGCAGTGCCCCTGAGCTCCATTTTTCAACTCGCTTTTTTGGGAGCTGGCCGCAAAAGCGCAGGATTGCTTCAGGACCTATTCTGGTTCCGGTGGGCAGGCTAATCATGTGGTTAATTCTTCTTCCTGATGGCAAAATACAGAGACCTGGGGCTGTCCCAACACCTAGAGCTAGTCTCTCATTGGTTCCCCCTCTTCCCGTTCATCCTCAGGACAAATTGCAACCTGTACGGAACAGGAGGTTAAAGTGCCGATTCTCCAAGGAGCGAGATGGCTAGTAAAGCGGCTGAAATTGTGAACCTGAACACAAGTAGATGAGAAATGAGGTGCGTTTTAGAAACCTTTCCCCATTACATGGTGTACAATCTTCTGGGTTTCTCATGCAAGTTTTCGACGTAGGAAGATGCCCTAGAACCTGGAGATTTGGGGCCCATGGGATGGGTACCTGCAGTACTACTGTAAAGGGTCTGCGTTGGCTCACCCAACCTCACCAAACCTCTCAGCCCCAAGAGTGTCCACCCTTATGTCTCAATCACCTGTGGGTCTAGATATGGTCAATCCAGGTTGCATCAAAACCCCTGAACGAATTTTGTAAGAATTTCTATCTCTTTCACTGTCTTGGTTTCATGGGTTTTGAAAAGGAATTTATTTTTATAATGGGGTATAGCTGCTTTTCACGGCTGTGTTTATGCCGCTTTACACCCCACCCCTTGACTCACTTACAGAGTTATCAATACATAGGTTTGAAGATTCTTACTAGTCAGATATATTCTTGTGCGGTAAATAGGGGTTGTTGAGTCCAGTTCACTGAAAAAGGAATAGGTCTTGTCTATTACATATTGGGTTTATGGAACGGTATCTGAGCTAATTTGAAACCCTTGTTTTATGCATCACCCCACCTCAACTTTCCCGTTCAGCAGCCGTAGTGTGTTTTCTAAACGTGGGACTCTGTTCTGTTTTGTAATTCAGTTCAAGCGTAGCGGTTTTTACATTCCTTCTATAAGTGATATCTTATGATAAGTGTCGTTTTCTGTGTGACTTATTTCACTTAGAATCATCGTACCTAAATCCACTCATCGTGCTGCTACTAGCATTATGACGTTGATTTCATGGCTGAGTGATATTCCATTGTACATGAGGACCACAAATCTTTATCCATTTTTCTCTTTCTTAGGATATTTAATGTGTAATGAAGTGGGGGTTCTTGTCAACAGAGCAGCCCTAAACTTTGGAGTGCCTGTGTGTTGCTGATTTTTAATTTTCCCAATTTATACGCCCATGAGTGGAAGCGCCCTATGCTCTCCAAGCTGTGTTTTTTAGATGTTTCAGGACACACCGTACACTTCTCCAGAGTGGCTGTTTGCAATTTACATCCCGCCCATCAGCGTAGCAAGGCTCCCATTTCTCCATGGCCGGTCCTGCATTTCTGGTTTGGACACTTTTTTCTGCATGGCCCTTTTGCCGCTGGGAAGCCACACTTCTTTGGAGCACTGATTTGCCTTTCCAGGTTGCTTGGTTGGCCAAAAATGGCGTATGTGTTTTTTCCTGAATATATTCAGGAAAAAACGCATACGCCCTTTTTGGCTAAGGGCATCATTGTCCACGTTTTGCCGCTTTTCATGTGCTTTCAAGGCGATTCGAATCTACCTCCTGAAATCTGTTTCCTGCAATTCTGCCTTGCTTTCAAATCCTCTTCGTTGCCCTTCCTCAATATATTTTTGGAAGAGAGTTATCATTTATAACTCTGCAGGTTTGTGAATTGCAGTGCCCCTGAACTCCATTTTTCAAGTCGCTTTTTTGGGAGCTGGCTGCAAAAGTGCAGGATTGCTTCAGGACCTATTCTGGTTCCGGTGGGCAGGCTAAGCCTGTGGTTATTTCTTCTTCGTGATGGCAAAATAGAGTGACCTGTGCCTGTCCCAACACCTAGAGCTAGTCTCTCATTGGTTCCCCCTCTTCCCGTTCATCCTCAGGACAAATTGCAACCTGTACGGAACCGGAGGTTAAAGGTGCTGATTCTCCAAGGAGGGAGATGGCTATTAAAGCGGCTGGAATGGCCAACCCGAGCACAAGGAGATGAGAAATGAGGTGCGTTTTAGAAACGTTTCCCGATCACACGGTGTACCATCTTCTGGGTTTCTCATGCATGTTTTCGATGAAGGAAGATGCCCTTGAACCTGGAGATTTGGGACCCATGGGATGGGTACCATGCAGTATTACTTGAAAGGGTCTGCGTTGGCTCACCCAACCACACCAAACCTCTCAGCCCCAGGAGTGTCCACCCTTAGGTCTCAAAGACCTGTGGGTCTAGATATGGTCAATCCAGGTTGCATCACAGCCCCTGAACGAATTTTGTAAGAATTTCTCTCTCTTTCACTGTCTTTGTTTCACGGGTTTTGAAAAGTAATTTATTTTTATAATGGGGTTTAGCTGCTTTTCACAGCTGTGTTTATGCCGCCTTACACCCCATTGACTCACTTACAGAGAGATATCAATACATAGGTTTGAAGATTCTTACTAGTCAGATATATTCTTGTGTGGTGAATAGGGGGTGTTGAGTCCAGTTCAGTGAGCAAGGAGTAGGTCTTGTCTATTACATATTGGGTTTATGGAACGGTATCTGAGCTAATTTGAAACCCTTGTTTTATGCATCACCCCACCTCACCTTTCCCGTTCAGCAGCCATAGTGTGTTTTCTAAACGTGTGACTCTGTTCTGTTTTGTAATTCAGTTCAAGCGTAGCGGTTTTTACATTCCCTCTATAAGTGATATCTTATGATAAGTGTCGTTTTCTGTATGATTTATTTCACTTAGAATCGTCGTACCTAAATCCACTCATCGTGCTGCTACTAGCCTTATGACGTTGATTTCATGGCTAAGTGATATTCCATTGCACATGAGGACCACAAATTCTTTATCCATTTTTCTCTTTCCTAGGATATTTAAGGTGTAATGAAGTGGGGGTTCTTGTCAACAGAGCAGCCCTAAACTTTGGAGTGCCTGTGTCTTGCTGATTTTTATTTTCCCAATTTATACGCCCATGAGTGGAAGTGCCCTATGCTCTCCAAGCTGTGTTTTTTAGATGTTTCAGGACACACCGTACACTTCTCCAGAGTGGCTGTTGGCAATTTACATCCCGCCCATCAGCGTAGCAAGGCTCCCATTTCTCCATGGCCGGTCCTGCATTTCTGGTTTGGACACTTTTTTCCGCATGGCCCTTTTGCCCGCTGGGAAGCCAGACTTCTTTGTAGTGCTGATTGGCCTTTCTAGGTTGCTTGGTTGGCCAAAAAGGGCGTATGCGTTTTATCCTGAATATATTCAGGAAAAAACACATACGCCCTTTTTGGCCAAGGGCATCTTTGCTCACGATTTGCCGCTTTTCATGTGCTTTCAAGGCGATTCGAATCTACCTCCTGAAATCTGTTTCCTGCAATTCTGCCTTGCTTTCAAATCCTCTTCGTTGCCTTCCCTCAATATATTTGTGGACGAGAGTTATCATTTATAACTCTGCAGGTTTGTGAATTGCAGTGCCCCTGAGCTCCATTTTTCCAGTCGCTTTTTTGGGAGCTGTCCGCAAAAGTGCAGGATTGCTTCAGGCCCTCTTCTGGTTCTGGGGGGCAGGCTGAGCTTGTGGTTAATTCTTCTTCCTGATGGCAAAATAGAGTGACCTGTGACTGTCCCAACACCTAGACCTAGTCTCTCATTGGTTCCCCCTCTTCCCGTTCATCCTCAGGACAAATTGCAACCTGTACGGAACAGGAGGTTAAAGGTGCCGATTCTCCAAGGAGCGAGATGGCTAGTAAAGCGGCTGAAATTGTGAACCTGAACACAAGTAGATGAGAAATGAGGTGCGTTTTAGAAACCTTTCCCCATTACATGGTGTACAATCTTCTGGGTTTCTCATGCAAGTTTTCGACGTAGGAAGATGCCCTAGAACCTGGAGATTTGGGGCCCATGGGATGGGTACCTGCAGTACTACTGTAAAGGGTCTGCGTTGGCTCACCCAACCTCACCAAACCTCTCAGCCCCAAGAGTGTCCACCCTTATGTCTCAATCACCTGTGGGTCTAGATATGGTCAATCCAGGTTGCATCAAAACCCCTGAACGAATTTTGTAAGAATTTCTATCTCTTTCACTGTCTTGGTTTCATGGGTTTTGAAAAGGAATTTATTTTTATAATGGGGTATAGCTGCTTTTCACGGCTGTGTTTATGCCGCTTTACACCCCACCCCTTGACTCACTTACAGAGTTATCAATACATAGGTTTGAAGATTCTTACTAGTCAGATATATTCTTGTGCGGTAAATAGGGGTTGTTGAGTCCAGTTCACTGAAAAAGGAATAGGTCTTGTCTATTACATATTGGGTTTATGGAACGGTATCTGAGCTAATTTGAAACCCTTGTTTTATGCATCACCCCACCTCAACTTTCCCGTTAAGCAGCCGTAGTGTGTTTTCTAAACGTGGGACTCTGTTCTGTTTTGTAATTCAGTTCAAGCGTAGCGGTTTTTACATTCCTTCTATAAGTGATATCTTATGATAAGTGTCGTTTTCTGTGTGACTTATTTCACTTAGAATCATCGTACCTAAATCCACTCATCGTGCTGCTACTAGCATTATGACGTTGATTTCATGGCTGAGTGATATTCCATTGTACATGAGGACCACAAATCTTTATCCATTTTTCTCTTTCTTAGGATATTTAATGTGTAATGAAGTGGGGGTTCTTGTCAACAGAGCAGCCCTAAACTTTGGAGTGCCTGTGTGTTGCTGATTTTTAATTTTCCCAATTTATACGCCCATGAGTGGAAGCGCCCTATGCTCTCCAAGCTGTGTTTTTTAGATGTTTCAGGACACACCGTACATTTCTCCAGAGTGGCTGTTTGCAATTTACATCCCGCCCATCAGCGTAGCAAGGCTCCCATTTCTCCATGGCCGGTCCTGCATTTCTGGTTTGGACACTTTTTTCTGCATGGCCCTTTTGCCCGCTGGGAAGCCACACTTCTTTGGAGCACTGATTTGCCTTTCCAGGTGGCTTGGTTGGCCAAAAATGGCGTATGTGTTTTTTCCTGAATATATTCAGGAAAAAACGCATACGCCCTTTTTGGCTAAGGGCATCATTGTCCACGTTTTGCCGCTTTTCATGTGCTTTCAAGGCGATTCGAATCTACCTCCTGAAATCTGTTTCCTGCAATTCTGCCTTGCTTTCAAATCCTCTTCGTTGCCCTTCCTCAATATATTTTTGGAAGAGAGTTATCATTTATAACTCTGCAGGTTTGTGAATTGCAGTGCCCCTGAACTCCATTTTTCAAGTCGCTTTTTTGGGAGCTGGCTGCAAAAGTGCAGGATTGCTTCAGGACCTATTCTGGTTCCGGTGGGCAGGCTAAGCCTGTGGTTATTTCTTCTTCGTGATGGCAAAATAGAGTGACCTGTGCCTGTCCCAACACCTAGAGCTAGTCTCTCATTGGTTCCCCCTCTTCCCGTTCATCCTCAGGACAAATTGCAACCTGTACGGAACCGGAGGTTAAAGGTGCTGATTCTCCAAGGAGGGAGATGGCTATTAAAGCGGCTGGAATGGCCAACCCGAGCACAAGGAGATGAGAAATGAGGTGCGTTTTAGAAACGTTTCCCGATCACACGGTGTACCATCTTCTGGGTTTCTCATGCATGTTTTCGATGAAGGAAGATGCCCTTGAACCTGGAGATTTGGGACCCATGGGATGGGTACCATGCAGTATTACTTGAAAGGGTCTGCGTTGGCTCACCCAACCACACCAAACCTCTCAGCCCCAGGAGTGTCCACCCTTAGGTCTCAAAGACCTGTGGGTCTAGATATGGTCAATCCAGGTTGCATCACAGCCCCTGAACGAATTTTGTAAGAATTTCTCTCTCTTTCACTGTCTTTGTTTCACGGGTTTTGAAAAGTAATTTATTTTTATAATGGGGTTTAGCTGCTTTTCACAGCTGTGTTTATGCCGCCTTACACCCCATTGACTCACTTACAGAGAGATATCAATACATAGGTTTGAAGATTCTTACTAGTCAGATATATTCTTGTGTGGTGAATAGGGGGTGTTGAGTCCAGTTCAGTGAGCAAGGAGTAGGTCTTGTCTATTACATATTGGGTTTATGGAACGGTATCTGAGCTAATTTGAAACCCTTGTTTTATGCATCACCCCACCTCACCTTTCCCGTTCAGCAGCCATAGTGTGTTTTCTAAACGTGTGACTCTGTTCTGTTTTGTAATTCAGTTCAAGCGTAGCGGTTTTTACATTCCCTCTATAAGTGATATCTTATGATAAGTGTCGTTTTCTGTATGATTTATTTCACTTAGAATCGTCGTACCTAAATCCACTCATCGTGCTGCTACTAGCCTTATGACGTTGATTTCATGGCTAAGTGATATTCCATTGCACATGAGGACCACAAATTCTTTATCCATTTTTCTCTTTCCTAGGATATTTAAGGTGTAATGAAGTGGGGGTTCTTGTCAACAGAGCAGCCCTAAACTTTGGAGTGCCTGTGTCTTGCTGATTTTTATTTTCCCAATTTATACGCCCATGAGTGGAAGTGCCCTATGCTCTCCAAGCTGTGTTTTTTAGATGTTTCAGGACACACCGTACACTTCTCCAGAGTGGCTGTTGGCAATTTACATCCCGCCCATCAGCGTAGCAAGGCTCCCATTTCTCCATGGCCGGTCCTGCATTTCTGGTTTGGACACTTTTTTCCGCATGGCCCTTTTGCCCGCTGGGAAGCCAGACTTCTTTGTAGTGCTGATTGGCCTTTCTAGGTTGCTTGGTTGGCCAAAAAGGGCGTATGCGTTTTATCCTGAATATATTCAGGAAAAAACACATACGCCCTTTTTGGCCAAGGGCATCTTTGTTCACGATTTGCCGCTTTTCATGTGCTTTCAAGGCGATTCGAATCTACCTCCTGAAATCTGTTTCCTGCAATTCTGCCTTGCTTTCAAATCCTCTTCGTTGCCTTCCCTCAATATATTTGTGGACGAGAGTTATCATTTATAACTCTGCAGGTTTGTGAATTGCAGTGCCCCTGAGCTCCATTTTTCCAGTCGCTTTTTTGGGAGCTGTCCGCAAAAGTGCAGGATTGCTTCAGGCCCTCTTCTGGTTCTGGGGGGCAGGCTGAGCTTGTGGTTAATTCTTCTTCCTGATGGCAAAATAGAGTGACCTGTGCCTGTCCCAACACCTAGACCTAGTCTCTCATTGGTTCCCCCTCTTCCCGTTCATCCTCAGGACAAATTGCAACCTGTACGGAACAGGAGGTTAAAGGTGCTGATTCTCCAAGGAGAGAGATGGCTAGTAATGCGGCTGGAATGGCGAACCTGAGCAAAAGGAGATGAGAAATGAGGTGTGTTTTAGAAACCTTTCCCGATCACACGGTTTACCATCTTCTGGGTTTCTCATGCATGTTTTCGATGTAGGAAAATGCCCTTGAACTTGGAGATTTGGGACCCATGGGATGGGTACCATGCAGTATTACTTTAAAGGGTCTGTGTTGGCTCACCCAACGTCACCAAACCTCTCAGCCCCAAGAGTGTCCACCCTTATGTCTCAATCAGCTGTGGGTCTAGATATGGTCAATCCAGGTTGGATCACAGCCCCTGAACGAATTTTGTAAGAATTTCTCTCTCTTTCACTGTGTTTGTTTCACGGGTTTTGAAAATTAATTTATTTTTATAATGGGGTTTAGCTGCTTTTCATGGCTGTGTTTATGCCGCCTTACACCCCCTTTACTCACTTACAGAGAGATAACAATACATAGGTTTGAAGATTCTTACTAGTCAGATATATGCTTGTGCAGTGAATAGGGGGTGTTGAGTCCAGTTCACTGAGCAAGGAGTAGGTCTTGTCTATTACATATTGGGTTTATGGAACGGTATCTGAGCTAATTTGAAACCCTTGTTTTATGCATCACCCCACCTCACCTTTCCCGTTTAGCAGCCATAGTGTGTTTTCTAAATGTGTGACTCTGTTCTGTTTTGTAATTCAGTTCAAGTGTAATGGATTTTAGCTTCCCTCTATAAGTGATATCTTATGATAAGTGTCGTTTTCTGTGTGACTTATTTCACTTAGAATCGTCGTACCTAAATCCACTCATCGTGCTGCTACTAGCCTTATGACATTGATTTCATGCCTGAGTGATATTCCATTGTACATGAGGACCACAACTTCTTTATCCATTTTTCTCTTTCCTAGGATATTTAAGGTGTAATGAAGTGGAGTTTCTTGTAACCAGAGCAGCACTAAGCTTTGGGTTGCCTGTGTCTTTTTGATTTTTAGTTTTCCCAATTTATACGCCCATGAGTGGAAGTGCCCTATTCTTTCTAGCTCTGTTTTTTAGATGTTTTAGGAAACACCATACCCTTCTCCAGACTCGCCATTGGCAATTTACATCCCGCCCATCAGTGTAACAAGGCTCCCTTTCCTCCTTGGCCTCTCCTGGATTTCTTGGTTTTACACATTTTTAGGAAGTTCCTTTTGACCGAGGGGAAGTGAGACCTCTTTGTAGTGCTGATTTGCATTTCCGGCTTGCTTGGTTTGCCAATCAGGGCCTATGCGTTTTTTTTTGAATTTATTCAGGAAAAAAAGCATACGCCCTTTTTGGCCAAGTGCATCCTTGTCGACGTTTGGCCGCTTTTCATGTGCTTTAGTGGCTATTCGAATCTAACTCCTGAAATTTGTTTCCTGCAATTCTGCCTTGCTTTCCAATCCTTTTCGTTGCCTTCCCTCAATATAGTTTTGGGCGATAATTATAATTTAAAACTCTGCAGGTTTGTGAATTGCAGTGCCCCTGAGCTCCATTTTTCAACTCGCTTTTTGGGAGCTTCCCGCAGAGCCGCTGGTTTGCTTCTGGCCCTGCTCTGGTTCTCAGTGGCAGGCTAAGCCTTTGCTTAATTCTTCTTCCTGATTGGAAATTAGAGTGACATGTGCCTGTCCGAGCATCTAGGGCTTGGCTCTCCTTGTTTCTCCTCCTTCCCCTTTTTCCTTAGGACAAATTCCAAATTCTGTGCAACTGGATGTTGAAGGTGCTGACATCCTCAAGTGGGGAGATTTTAAGGAAAAAGGCTGGAGGGGTGAATCCAACAACCAGGAAATTAGGAGTTTTGGTTCCTTTTCCAAAATCTTCCTGATCCAACCGTGTTCCATCTTCTGGGTGTCACAGGCATGTTTTAGCTGTAGGAAAGGTCCCGTGTATGTAAGGCGAACACCAGGGATTTTTCCAAATCAGTGTCTCCCCAAGCTCCAATCTGGGGAATTTTTAAGCTACTGGTACATGTGTTTTCATTAAGGGACTTGGGCTGTAGGCAGAGTCCGAACTTTAGATGATTGAAGTCTTCAGGTTCAGAAACGCTCACCATCGGCCTCCTTTAGTTTCCATTTTATCTGTAGTTGATAGATGATGTCGATATAGATATCTATTGTTTTTCAGATTATTTCCCCTTAGGGGTCATTAAAAAATATTGAGTATAGTTCCCTGTGCTATACAGTAGATCCTTGTTGATGATATATTTTATACATAGCAGTGTGTATATGTTAATCCGAAACTGTTAATTTATCCCTCCTCCCACCTTTCCCCTTTGGTAATAAAAAAATATAAGATTTTATACTTCTCAGAAATCTAGGAGCTGAAAGAGAGGTATCATTTTCAATGGAAAATCATTCAAAACAAGGTTGAAACTTCAACCAAGATTATTAGATGTACATCCTTGGAAAGAAATCACTGCATTTCACTACTGTTGACCTGACAAATAAGACAAACCCCTCCACTGAACTTGCTTATAATAAAGTGATGGAAATATCAAATGGAAGTGTTAGAAACATCTTATTTTACACGAGCCTTATACACTGCTCTATGTTAATTACAGTTTGGCTCACACATCTGTTCATTGAAGTTACAATGTTCTCAAATTCTGTTACTGATCCTGCAGAGTGGGCCCCAACAAGGGTCTCCCTGCCCAGTGTCATTGGAGCCAACAGATCGAGACTGACTTTGGTTCAGAAGCAAAGGAAAACTTTATATTTTAATCAGAGAATGGAGAGGTGAGAGTGTGTGCTCCCCTGCGGGTTGTGGGCCGGGCTGCTGTGTAGGGATCCTGTCAGCATCAGCCGGAGGGAGGGGGCAGAGCTCTCGAGGGCCGGGTTGGCTGGAGCTCAGGCTCTATGTCGCAGAGTCTGCACAGGGTCCCACGAGCTGAGGTGTCGGCCCAGCCATTTTGCACTAGGAAATCGGGTCTGAAGTGCCGGGTGTGGGACCTCTGCATGTGGAAACCTAGGAGCAAGTGAAATTAGACAAAGTACAAAGGACAAAATGGTTAGACTTTATTTTATTGCCCAGATTCTATTTTTATCTCCCAGGAATTTTTAATGGGCTTTGCCAGTGACAAAGCCCTCCTCTGCCTTTTGTCCCATTCCTCATTCGTGGGGCACTGAGGGTGCAGACACCTCTTCTGTAAATGCTTCGTGCTGAGTTGGGTGTCCTCATACCTGGGGGGAGGGGCAGGACTTCTCTCCAGCAGCCTCCAGGTGAGGTGGATTGTCCCCAGGCCTCCTCCCTCACTGCTCGTCTGCCTGAGCACCAGCATTGGAAGTTTCATAGATTCTAATGACCTTTAAGGGTCCAGGAAAGAGATGTTCAGAGACGTTGCGGGGGGGTGGGCGGTTTTACCCTGCTCCACATTGGTTCGACCCCCTTAGGCTGACGGTTTCTGCCAGCCTAGATGCTCTGACCAGTAGTCTGCGCTTTCTTCAGTTAGGCCACTGAATTAACGTACAAACAGCACCAGGTATCAGAGCCCTGCTTGCTCAAATCCCAGACAGTCCAGGGCTGGTGGTGATCCAGGACCATGACGGCCACTCAGTCAACGGCCTTTTGAAGTAGCCAGGAGTACAGCCGGTCTCATTGGCCTCCGTCACCGCGGTGTCTGTAGGCTTTTCTATGGTGGCAGCGTTATTTACGGTTCCCCTGCCAAGTTTATTAGCTCCGCTCTGGGTGCAGTAAGTCCTGTAAGCAGTAGTCTGCTCTTTTGGGGCACACTCTTGTTGTTTTCTGAGAGAAACTCCAGGTCAAGTGACGGTCACACGAGTCGTCATGGGGGCCCATTGCCCCCGGTTGTCTCTCTGGAGGTTGGTGTTGGACGGCCTCCTCACTCGAGGTCATTGTGCCCACGGAGCAATCCCTGCAACTTCAGGGCATGGTGGGTGGTTAGGATCACCAAGTGGCATCCTTTACCCTTACGAGGGAGCTGGACTTGCGGGCTGCTGATTTCCAGGTTTTTAGATACCCCCAGTATCCTGGTCAGATGGGGTGGCTGGCCAATGCCTGGAGGGCATTCTTGCATTGTTCCATTTCAAGTGGTCCCAGTTTTTGCACTAATACTCCAAGGGCGATTCGCCTTGGACCAGGAATGTAAAGGTCAAAGGGTTTAGCTAACTTAAGGAGGTCCAGGGCAAGGGTCTGAATTGACTGCACTTTCCCTTCTTGAAAGGCCGCTTCTGGATTCTATTCAAAAGGATCATCATCTTTTCCTTTCAGTGTTTCATATAGAGGCCCAGTTATTGGACTGTAGTTAGGGATCCAGATGCAGCAAACCCTGGTCTCCCCAGGAACCCCTAAGCTGTCTTCTAGTTTTAGGAAGGGTGAGGCTGCAAATGGCTTCTTCCCTTTCCTGGGGTGGGCTTCTCCGACCTTCTGTGTGAATGAAACCCAGGAAGGTCACCTTAGTTTGTGATATTTGAGCCTTTTTCTTGGACACCTTCTATCTTTTATTGGCTAGGTAGTTCAGAGGCCTCCTTAGTCGGGCTGGTGATCAGAATGTCATCTGCATATTGAAGGAGGGTTCCCTTCTCCAGAGGTAGATCTTTTAGGTCTTTAGCTAACGTTTCCCAAAAGATGGTGTGGGGATTTTTGAACCCCTGGGGCAGGACGGCCCAGCAGCATTGTTTTTGTTGTATGTTGAGTCCTGCCACTCACAGCCAAAATTTCTTGTGACTCTGGGACTAATGGAATACAGAAGAAGGCATCATTGAAGTCTAATACAGAATACCATGTCCTGGTGGATGGTAGAATGACCAGCAGGGTGTAGGAATTTGGAACTACTAGATGTATATCCTCTGTGGCTTCACTGACTGTCCTGTCGTCCTCTACCAGGTACCCAGCAGCCCACGGGGCTCTTGTGGTCAGGCCCCTCCCAGGATATGGAGCTCACCTGGGCAGGTACCCAGCAGCCCATGGGACTCTCGGTGTTAGGCCACTCCCAGGATATGGAGTTCACCTGGGCATGTACCCAGCAACCCATGGGGCCCTCATGGTCAGGCCCCTCCCAGGATATGGAGCTCACCTGGGCAGGTATGCAGCAGCCCACAGGGCTCTCGTGGGCAGGCCCCTCCCTGGATATGGAGCTCCCCTGGACAGGTACCCTGGCAGGGCTGGGCACACAGGAACCGTGCACATAGCCCTCATTGCAGAGCACCCCCAGGACAACTGTAGCTCAGAGCTGACACAGAGCACCTCAGAGCAGAGCTTGAACTAACAAACAGCAGCTCCAACAGGTCTGTGACCCTAGGCTTCACTCTGTGTGGCCTCCCTCTGCCTGGTCTTCCAGGGGCTTCCACTGCAGCTGGGGCACCAGGCCTCTGTCTCCACCCACCACCCCTCCTCTCCCTGACTCCTGGGTTCCTCTCATTAGCAGAGGGTCTTCTTGAAGTTGTCTCCCACTCATGAACCAGATAAAATGATTAGAAAACAAGCCAGGGCTGCCGCCCCTTATCTATCCTGACTCTCGGGACCCTACACCTGTTCCTTGGATCTGGCCGGTGCAGCAAGGCACATTTTCTGCAACTCTGAGCCCCTGAGGGGCGAGGATTGGCTGACCTGGGCAGCCTGACCCGGCCAGCCAGCCCTTCCCAGGTGTGCCTGGGTTGAGGTCAATATAAACACCCCTCCAGGCAGCAAAAGCCTCTGCAGCTGTGCCTGACGCCATATTCTCTGCCCCGTCCGCAGTCTCGGGGTTGGGATGGTGGGAGGGAGTAGGGCCCACGGCTCTATGAGTGGCCCGGTGTGACTGGGGCTCTGCTGGACTTCCTGCAGGAGTTGCCGGGCTGCCACCTGCTAAAGAGGAGGATGTGTCACCCATACTTGCTGCTGGAATTTCTCCCCGGGCAGAGGTGAGGAAGGAAAAAAGCAGTGGGGACCGGGACAGGAGGGGTACCTCAGGCAGGGAAATGGAAAGCTTCCAGACGAGTGCCCAGGGCCAGGACCATCCTGGCTGGCCTGCAGGCACCAAGTCGGCCTGCGTGTCCAAGCCCCTTCCTCTAGCTTTTAAAGTCTTTGCACACATTCAGGTGTTTTACCTGGGAAGGGTGGGAAAAGTTCAGCAGCAACTGGCCTGGGGCTCAGCTCACATTTACTCAGAGACGCCTCCTCACGGTCCCCCAGCTTTGCAATGAGGACGCTCCTTGTGTTGGGGCTGCTGGCTGCATGGGAAATGATTCCCCACCTGTGACCAACTTCAGAATTGTTTACCAATGGAGCAAGTGCCCTGATAGGGTTTTCCTCTGTATGACCAGTGGGTTCTGTTTTTGTTTTTTTCTTTTTTGGTTCAAGGTAAGTTTTATTCCTCTTTTTGTATTTATGGATATAAGCATGGAAATAATTCATTCATACAAATACGTCTATGGGAAGGACAGAACTTTTTTCTGTTTTATTTTTTTAAGTATTAATTATATTTTAATTTTTGAATTTATTTTATTCATTTTTTTATACAGCAGGTTCTTATTGGTTATCTATTTTATACATATAAGTGTATATATGTCAATCCCAGGCTCGCAATTCATCCCACCACCACCACCCTGCCACTTTCCCCCCTTGGTGTCCATACATTTGTTCTATACATCTGTGTCTCTATTTATGCCTTGCAAACCGGTTCATCTGTACCATTTTTTCTAGGTTCCACATGTATGCGTTAATATACGATATTTGTTTTTCTCTTTCTGACTAACTTCACTCTGTATGACAGTCTCTAGATCTATCCACGTCTCTACAAATGACCCAATTTCATTCCTTTTTATGGCTGAGAAATATTGCATTTTATATATGTAGCACATCTTTTCCGTTCGTCTGTCTATGGGCACTTAGGTTGCTTCCATGACCTGGCTATTGTAAATAGTGCTGCAGTGAACATTGTGGTGAATATGTCTTTTTTATTTTTTTTTTGAATATGTCTTTTTGAATTATGGTTTTCTCTGGGTATATGGCCAGTAGTGGGATTGCTGGGTCATATGGTAATTCTATATTTAGTTTTTTAAGGAACCTCCATACTGTTCTCCATAGTGACTGTATCAACTTACATTCCCACAAATAGTGTAAGAGGGTTCCCTTTTCTCCACACCCTCTCCAGCATTTGTTGTTTGTAGATTTTCTGATGATGCCCATTCTAACTCGTGTGAGGTGATAACTCATTGTAGTTTTGGTTTATATTTCTCTAATAATTAGTGATGTTGAGCAGCTTTTCATGTGCTTCTTGGTCATCTGTATGTCTTCTTGGGACAAATGTCTATTTACGTCATCTGCCCATTTTTGGATTGGGTTGTTTGTTTTTTTACTGTTGAGCTGTATGAGCTGTTTATATACATTGGAGATTAATCCTTTGTCCATTGATTCGTTTGCAAATATTTTCTCCCATTCTGAGGGTTGTCTTTTCGTCTTGTTTGTAGTTTCCTTTGCTTTGCAAAAGCTTTTAGGTTTCATTTGCTCCCATTTGTTTATTATTGTTTTTTATTCCATTACTCTAGGAGGTGGATCAAAAAAGACCTTGCTGTGATTTATGTCAAAGAGTATTCTTCCTATGTTTTCCTCTAAGAGTTTTCTAGTGTCCGGTCTTACATTTTGGTCTCTAATGCATTTTGAGTTTATTTTTTGTGTATGGTGTTAGGGAGTGTTCTAATTTCATTCTTTTACATGTAGCTGTCCATTTTTCCCAGCACCACTTATTGAAGAGACTGTCTTTTCTCCATTGTATATCCTTGCCTCCTTTGTCATAGATTAGTGGGTCATAGGTGTGTAGGTTTATCTCTGGGCTTTCTTTTTTTTTTTTTTCTTTTACATCTTTATTGGAGTATAATTGCTTTACAATTGTGTGTTAGTTTCTGCTGTATAAAAAAGTGAATCAGCTATGCGTATACATATAACACCATATCCCCTCCCTCTTGCACCTCCCTCTCACTCCCTTATCCCACCCTTTTAGGTGGTCACAAAGCACAGACCTGATCTCCCTGTGCTATGTGGCTGCTTCCCAGTAGCTATCAATTTTACATTTGGTAGTGTATATATGTCCATACCACTCTCTCACTTTGTCCCAGCTTACCCTTCCCCCTCCCCATGTCCTCAAGTCCTTTCTCTACGTCTGTGTCCTTAATCCTTTCCTGCCCCTAGGTTCTACATAAACTTTTTTTTTTAGATTCCATATATATGTGTTAGCATACAGTGTTTGTTTTTCCCTTTCTGACTTACTTCACTCTGTAGGACAGACTCTAGATCCATCCACCTCACTAAAAATAACTCAATTTCGTTTCTTTTTATGGCTGAATCATGTTCCATTGTATATATGTGCCACATCTTCTTTATCCATTTATCTGTTGATGGACACTTAGGTTGCTTCCATGTCCTGGCTATTGTAAATAGAGCTACAGTGAACATTGTGGTACATGACTCTTTTTGAATTATGGTTTTCTCAGGGTAAAGGTCCAGGAGTGGGTTTGCTGGGTTGTATGGTAGTTCTATTTTTAGTATTTAAGGAACCTTCATACCGTTCTCCCTAGTGGCTATATCAATTTACATTCCCACCAACAGTGCAAGAGGGTTCCCTTTTCTCCAATTAATGCCTCTCCAGCATTTATTGTTGGTAGATTTTTTGATGATGGCCATTCTGACTGGTGTGAGGTGATACCTCGCTGTAGTTTTGATTTGCATTTCTCTAATGATTAGTGATGTTCAGCATCCTTTCATGTGTTTGTTGGCAACCTGTATATCTTCTTTGGAGAAATGTCTATTTAGGTCTTCTGCCCATTTTTGGATTGGGTTGTTTGGTTTTGTGATATTGAGCTACATGAGCTGCTTTTTGGAGATTAATCATTTGCCATTTGCTTCATTTGAAAATATTTTCTCCCATTCTGATGGTTGTCTTTTCATCTTGCTTATGTTTTCCTTTGCTGTGCAAAAGAATTTATGTTTCATTAGGTCCCATTTTTTAATTTTTGTTTTTATTTCCATTTCTCTAGGAGGTGGGTCAAAAAGGATCTTGCTGTGATTTATGTCATAGACTGTTCTGCTTATGTTTTCCTCTAAGAGTTTTATAGTGGCTGGTCTTATATTTAGGTATCTAATCCATTTTGAGTTTATTTTTGTGTATGGTGTTAGGGAGTGTTCTAATTTCATTCTTTTACATGTAGCTGTCCAGTTTTCCCAGCACCACTTACTGAAGACACTGTCTTTTCTCCGTTGTACACCCTTGCCTCCTTTGTCATAGATTAGTTAACCATAGGTATGTGGGTTTATCTCTGTGCTTTCTATCCTGTTCTATTGACCTATATTTCTGTTTTTGTGTCAGTACCATATTATCTGACTACTGTAGCTTTGTAATATAGTCTGAAGTCTGGAAGTCTGATTCCTCCAGCTCTTTTTTTTCCCCCTCAAGACTGCTTTGGCTATCCAGGGTCTTTTGTGTCTCCCTACAAATTTTAAGATTTTTTTTTCTTGTTCTGTAGAAAATGCCAAAAGTATTTTGATCAGGATTGCATTAAATCTGTAGATTGCTTTGGGTAGTATAGTCATTTTCACAATATTGATTCTTCTAATCCAAGAACATGGTATATGTCTCCATCTGTTTATATCATCTTTGATTTCTTTCATCAGCGTCTTATAGTTTTCTGAGTACAGGTCTTTTACTTCCTTAGGTAGGTTAATTCCTAGGTATTTTATTCTTTTTGTTGCAGTGGTAATGGGATTGTTTCCTTAATTTCTCTTTCTGATCTTTCATTGTTAGTGTATAGGAATGCAAGCAATTTCTGTGCATTAATTTTGTATCCTGCAACTTTACCAGATTCATTGATTAGCTCCAGTGGTTTTCTGGTGGCATCTTTAGGATTCTCTATCTATGATATCATGTCATCTGCAAACAGTGACAATTTTACTCCTTCTTTTCCTTTTTGTATTCCTTTTATTTCTTTTTCTTCTCTGATTGCCATGGCTAGGACTTCCAAAACTATGTTGAATAGCAGTGGTGAGAGTGGACATCCTCGTCTTGTTCCTGATCTTAGAGGAAACGCTTGCAGTTTTTCACCATTGAGAATGGTGTTTGCTGCGGGTTTGTCATATATGGCCTTTATTATGTTGAGGTAGTTTCCCTCTATGCCCACACTCTGCAGAGTTTTTATCGTAAATGGGTGTTGAATTTTCACAAAATCTTTTCCTTCATCTATTGAGATGATCATATGGTTTTATTCTACAATTTGTTAATATGGTGTATCACATTGATTTGTGTATATTGAAGAATCCTTGCATCCCTGGGATACACCCCACTTGATCATGGTGTATGATCCTTTTAATGTGTTGTTTGATTCTGTTTGCTAGTATTTGGTTGAGGATTTTTACATCTATATTCATCAGTGATATTGGTCTATAATTTTCTTTCCTTGTAGTATCTCTGTCTGATTTTGGTATCAGGGTGATGGTGGTCTGATAGAATGAGTTTGGGAGTGTTCCTTCCCCTGCAATTGTTTTGAAGAATTTGAGAAGGTTGGGTGTTAGCTCTTCCCTAATGTTTGATAGAATTCACCTGTGATGCCATCTGGTTCTGGACTTTTGTTTGTTGGAAGATTTTTAATCACAGTTTCAAATTCATTGCTTGTGATAGGTTTGTTCATATTTTCTATTTCTTCCTGGTTCAGTCTTGGAAGGTTATCCCTTTCTAAGAATTTGTCCATTTCTTCCAGGTTGTCCATTTTATTGGCATAGAGTTGCGTGTAGTAGTCTCTTAGGATGCTTTGTATTCCTGTGGTGTCTGTTGTAACTTCTCCTTTTTCACTTCTAATTTTGTTGATTTGAGTCCTCTCCCTCTTTTTCTTGAGTCTGGCTAAAGGTTGATCATTATTGCTTATCTTCTCAAAGAACCAGCTTTTAGGTTTATTGATCTTTGCTTTTGTTTTCTTTGTTTCTATTTCATTTATTTCTGCTCTGATCTTTAAGATTTCTTTCCTTCTACTAACTTTGGGTTTTGTTCTTCTTTCTCTAATTCCTCTAGGTGTAAGGTTAGATTGTTTATTTGAGATTTTTCTTGTTTCTTGAGGTAGGCTTGTATTGCTATAAACTTCCCTCTTAGAACTGCTTTTGCCGCATCCCATAGGTTTTGGATCATCGTGTTTTTGTTGTCATTTGTCTCTAGGTAGTTTTTGATTTCCTCTTTGATTTCTTCAGTGATCTCTTGGTTATTTAGTAACGCATTGTTTAGCCTCCATGTGTTTGTGTTTTTTACGGTTTTTTTCCGTGTAATTGATTTCTAATCTCATAGCATTGTGGTCAGAACAGCTGCTTGACATGATTTCAGTTTTCTTAAATTTACTGAGGCTTTGTGATCCAAGATGTGATCTATCCTGGAGAATGTTCCGTGTGCAGTTAAGAAGAACGTGTAATCTGCTGTTTTTGGATGGAATGACCTATAAATATCAATTAACTCTATCTGGTCTATTGTGTCATTTAAAGCTTGTGTTTCCTTATTAATTTTCTGTCTGGCTGATCTCCACTGGTATAAGTGAGCTATTAAAGTCCCCCACTATTATTGTGTTACTGTTGATTTCCTCTTTTATAGCTGTTAGCAGTTGCCTTATACATTGAGGTGCTCCTATGTTGGGTACATATATATTTATAATTGTTATATCTTCTTCTTGGATTGATCCCTTGACCATTATGTAGTGTCTTTCCTTGTCTCTTGTAACATTCTTTATTTTAAAGTCTATTTTATCTGATATGAGTATTGCTACTCCAGCTTTCTTTTGATTTTCATTTGCATAGAGTATATTTTTCCATCGCCTCACTTTCAGTCTGTATGTGTCCCTAGGTCTGAAATGGGTCTCTTGTAGACAGCATATATATGGGTCTTGTTTTTGTATCCATTCAGCGAGCCTGTGTCTTTTGGTTGGAACATTTAGTGCATTCACGTTTAAGGTAATTATCGATATGTATGTTCCTATTACTATTTTCTTAATTGTTATGGGGTTGTCTTGGTGGGTCCTTTTCTTCTCTTGTGTTTCCCACTTAGAGAAGTTCCTTTAGCATTTGGTGTAAAGCTGGTTTCATGGTGCTGAATTCTCTTAGCTTTTGCTTGTCTGTAGGGCTTTTGATTTCTCCATCAAATATGAATGAGATCTTTGCAGGGTGGAGTAATCTTGGTTGTAGGTTCTTCCCTTTCATCACTTTAAATTGATCATGCTACTCCCTTCTGGCTTGTAGATATTCTGCTGAGAAATCAGCTGTTATCCTTATGGGAGTTCCCTTGTATGTTATTTGTCATTTTTCCCTTGCTGCTTTCAATAATTTTTCTTTGTCGTTAATTTTTGTCAATTTGATTACTATGTGTCTTGTCATTTTTCTCCTTTGGTTTATCCTGCCTGGGACTCTCTGTGCTTCTGGACTTGGGTGGCTATTTCTTTTCCCATGCTAGGGAAGTTTTTGACCATAATCTCTTCAAATATATTCTCGGGTCCTTTCTCTCTCTTCTCCTTCTGGGATCCCTATCATGCGAATGTTGTTGTGTTTAATGTTGTCCCAGAGGACTCTTGGGGTGTCTTCATTTATTTTCATTCTTTTTCTTTATTCTGTTCCATGGCAGTGATTTCCACCTTTCTGTCTTCCAGGTCACTTATCCGTTCTTCTGCCACAGTTATTCTGCTACTGATTCCTTCTAGTATATTTTTCATTTCAGTTATTACATTGTTCACCTCTGTTTGTTTGTTCTTTAATTCTTCTAGGTGTTTGTTCCTTAATTCTTCTAGGTCTTTGTTAAGCATTTCTTGTGTCTTCTCGATCTTTGCCTCCTTTCTTTATCCAAGGTCTTGGCTCAACTTCACTATCATTATTCTGAATTCTTTTTCTGGAAGGTTCCCTATCTCCACGTCATTTCGTTTTTTTTTTTCCTGGGGTTTTATCTTGTTCCTTGATCTGGTATAAAGTCCTCTGCCTTTTCATTTTGTCTATCTTTCTGTGAATGTGGTTTTCCTTCCACAGGCTGCAGAATTGTAGTTCTTCTTGCTTCTGCTGTCTGCTCTCTGGTGGATGAGTCTATCTTAGAGGCTTGTGCAAGCTTCCTGATGGGAGGGACTGGTGGTGGGTAGAGCTGGGTGTTGCTTTGGTGGGCAGAGCTTTAATCCGCTTGTCTGTGGATTAAATAAAACTTTAATAAAAAGTTTAATCCGCTTGTCTGCTGATGCATGGGGCTGGGTTCCCTCCCTGTTGGTTGTTTGGCCTGAGGCGACCCAGCACTGGAGCCTACCTTGCTCTTGGTGGGGCTAATGGCGGACTCTGGGAGGGCTCACACCAAGGAGTATTTCCCAGAACTTCTGCTGCCAGTGTCGTTGTCCTCACGGTGAGCCACAGCCACAGCCACCACCTGCCTCTGCAGGAGACCCTCTAAAAGTAGCAGGTAGTTCTGGTCATTCTCCTACAGGGTCACTGCTTCTTCCCCTGGGTCCTGATGTGCACACTACTTTGTGTGTGCCCTCCAAGAGTGGAGTATCTGAGTGGAGTTGAGACTCTGAGACTCTGCGTGGAGTCACACAGACTCTGGGTCCTGTGAAGCTTCGATGTTTTGTGGTTCTAGAAATCCTATAGGAGACGGTCCACAGCAGGTGAAGCTAATGTTGTCAGTAGAGGTGTTGAAGCCAAAGATCTGCAGTTCCGACTAGAGGTGCCGATGTACATACAGGACAAAATCATCTCGTGTGAATGTAGTTCAGGCATGTTTAAGATGAATGCAGTCATGTTAATGCCTACCATATTCTATCTTGAGCCTCTCCTCAGGGACCCCCTCCTCAGTTCCTGAGGCTCCTGTAAGTCATGTACAAGGGACTGGAAAGTGGGCTCTGTCCAGTCTGAGCCCTGAGTTACCCTGTGTGTATCTTAGGATGCTTTGTATTTCTGTGCTGTCTGTCTGTTGTAACATCATCTCTTTCATTTCAGATTTATTTGGGCCCTCTCTTTTTAAAAAAACATACTACTGTTGTCTTTTATTCTTTACAGAAGTTTAATAAGTGTTTGATCTACTATCCTTACCCTATGTATACTTTTTGCAGTGAGATTTTTACTTTTCTTTGTTTCCTTGTTACTATCAATAATTAGTGAGACTTCTTTTAAGCTACCTTCAACATTGCTTATAAAGCTGCTTTATTAGTGATGACAGAGCCTTAATGGAAGTCATGTTCTGGTTGTAAATTAGAATGCAATGTGCCAGCAAAAAGCCCCTTAAGTTTATGTCTCATTACTTCTTGTTCTTTTTTTAATTTAATTTTTATTTTTTGTCAGAGCAAATTTGATTAAAATGTTTTGTTTCTTCTAGGTGTGCAAGATGTGGTTCTTTTAAACATATACATATATCTATTCTTCTTTGCATCATTTTCCCATGTAGGTTATGACACAATGTTGAGCAGTCTTGTCTTGGTATTACATAGGTCTTTGGTGATTACATATTTCACATGTGTTTCTATATCTATCTTAACCCCAATATCCTAATGTATCCAATCCTCAAACCTATCCATTTGCTGAACCATAAGTTTGTTTAATGAATCTGTGATTGCATTTCTCTGTGGAAATATCTTCATTGGTATGAATTTTTAGCTAAGACCTATAAGTGATATTATAGGATATGTGTCTTTGGCTTTCTGACTTAGTACAATTTGCCTGATTACCTCAAGAATCATACATGGTGCTGCAAATGGCATTGTTTCATTTTTTTCCCTGGCTAATATTCCATCTGTACGTGTACCAGTTCTTCTTTGGCCACGCACCTCTTGATGGACTTTCTGGTTGCCTCCATGTCTTGGCTATTGTAATACTGCTGCAATGCATATTTTCTTGCCTGTGTCTTTCCAGTTCTATCTTCTTATGTTATAGGCCAAGGAGTGGGCTTGCTGTATCATATGGTAGCTCAGTGTGTACGTTTTAAAGGCACCACCATTCAGTTCTCATTAGTGGCTCTTTCCAGGTTACGTCCCACTTAAAATTGAGGGTATGCATTTCTCCAAAACACCTTCAATATTTATTGTTTGTAGTTTTCTTGCTGATGGTTATTCTAACAGGTGCGAGCTGATACCTCTCTGTGGTTGAATTTGCATGTGTCCCAAAATCTGTTGAAATTGAGCTTTAAAGCATGCCCTTTCTATTTATCAAACTGTGATTACAGCTTAGTTCTTCAAAGTGTTTTCTTAAAGTAAGTGTCACATTTTGAAAATTTTTGGCCATTACCTCCCTCAAGACATTTTGAAGGCAGGTTTCATTTACAGCCCTGAAGTACTTGTTCATATGAAGTGACCATTAGCACAGGTTTGAAAGCTGCTTTGGTAGGTAACGGCCGGAGGGCGGGAGCCTTTCCACGTTCCCCAATCTGGTAACTAGGGAAGGAGCCTTCAGCCCCAAAAGTGTCCACCCTTATGTCTCATCCAGCTGTGGAACTAGATATGGTCAATCTAGGTTGCATCACAGCCCCTGAATGAATTGTGTGAGAATTTCTCTCTCTTTGAAAGTCTTTGTTTCATGGGTAATTAAAAGTAGTTTATTTTTATAATGGGGTTTAGCTGCTTTTCACTGCTGTGTTTATGCCGCTTTACACCCCCTTGACTCACTTACAGAGAGATATCAATACATAGGTTTTAAGATTCTTACTAGTCAGATATAGTCTTGTGCGGTGAATAGGGGGTGTTGAGTCCAGTTCACTGAGCAAGGAGTAGGTCTTGTCTATTACATATTGGGTTTATGGAACGGTATCTGAGCTAATTTGAAACCCTTGTTTTATGCATCACAGCACCACACCTTTCCCCTTCAGCAGCCATAGTGTGTTTTCTAAATGTGTGACTCTGTTCTGTTTTGTAATTCAGTTCAAGTGTAGCGGTTTTTACATTCCCTCTGTAAGTGATATCTTATGATAAGTGTCTTTTTCTGTGTGACTTATTTCACTTAGAATCTTCGTACCTAAATCCACTCATCATGCTGCTACGACTCTTATGACATTGATTTCATGGCTGAGTGATATTCCATTGTATATGAGGACCCAACTTCTTTATCCATTTTTCCCTTTCCTAGGATATTTAAGGTGTAATGAAGTGGGGGTTCTTGTCAACAGAGCAGCCCTAAACTTTGGGGTGCCTGTGTCTTGCTGATTTTTAGTTTTCCCAATTTATACGCCCATGAGTGGAAGTGCCCTATGCTCTCCAAGCTGTGTTTTTTAGATGTTTCAGGACACACCGTACACTTCCCCAGAGTGGCTGTTGGCAATTTATATCCCGCCCATCAGCGTAGCAAGGCTCCCATTTCTCCATGGCCGGTCCTGAATTTTTGGATTTGACACTTTTTTCCGCATGGCCCTTTTGCCCGCTGGGAAGCGAGACAACTTTGTAGCACTGTTTTCCCTTTCCAGGTTGCTTGGATGGCCAAAAAGGGCGTATGCGTTTTTTCCTGAATATATTCAGGAAAAAACGCATACGCCCTTTTTGGCCAAGGGCATCATTGTCCACGTTTTGCCGCTCTTCATGTGCTTTCAAAGCGATTCGAATCTACCTCCTGAAAACTGTTTCCTGCAATTCTGCCTTGCTTTCAAATCCTCTTCGTTGCCTTCCCTCAATATATTTGTGGACGAGAGTTATCATTTAAAACTCTGCAGGTTTGTGAATTGCAGTGCCCCTGAGTTCCATTTTTCAAGTCGCTTTTTGGGAGCTGGCCGCAAAAGCGCATGATTGCTTCAGGCCCTCTTCTGGTTCTGGGGGGCAGGCTGAGGCTGTGGTTAATTCTTCTTCCTGATGGGAAAATAGAGTGACCTGTGCCAGTCCCAACCACTAGAGCTAGTCTCTCATTGATTCCCCCTCTTCCCGTTCATCCTCAGGACAAATTGCAACCTATACGGAACAGGAGGGTAAAGGTGCTGATTCTCCAAGGAGGGAGATGGCTAGTAAAGGGGCTGGAATAGCGAACCCGAGCACAAGGAGATGAGAAATGAGGTGCGTTTTAGAAACCTTTCCCGATCACACGGTGTACCATCTTCTGGGTTTCTCATGCACGTTTTCGACGTAGGAAGATGCCCTTGATCCTGGGGATTTGGGACCCATGGGATGGGTACCATGCAGTATTACTTTAAAGGGTCTGCGTTGGCTCACCCAACCTCACCGAAACTCTCAGCCCCAAGAGTGTCCACCCTTATGTCTCAATCAGCTGTGGGTCTAGATATGGTCATTCCAGGTTGCATCACAGCCCCTGAACGAATTTTGGAAGAATTTCTCTCTCTTTCACTGTCTTTGTTTCACTGGTTTTGAAAAGTAATTTATTTTTATAATGGGGTTTAGCTGCTTTTCACGGCTGTGTTTATGCCGCTTTACACCCCCTTGACTCACTTACAGAGAGATATCAATACATAGGTTTGAAGATTCTTACTAGTCAGATATATTCTTGTGCGGTGAATAGGGGGTGTTGAGTCCAGTTCACTGAGCAAGGAGTAGGTCTTGTCTATTACATATTGGGTTTATGGAACGGTATCGGAGCTAATTCGAAACCCTTGTTTTATGCATCACCCCACCTCACCTTTCCCGTTCAGCAGCCATAGTGTGTTTTCTAAACCTGTGACTATGTTCTGTTTTGTAATTCACTTCAACTGTAGCGGTTTTTACATTCCCTCTATAAGTGCTATCTTATGATAAGTGTCTTTTTCTGTGTGACTTATTTCACTTAGAATCGTCGTACCTAAATCCACTCATCGTGCTGCTACTAGCCTTATGACGTTAATTTCATGGCTGAGTGATATTCCATTGTACATGAGGACCCCAACTTCTTTATCCATTTTTCTCTTTCCTGGGATATTTAAGGTGTAAAGAAGTGGGGGTTCTTGTCAACAGAGCAGCCCTAAACTTTGGGGTGCCTGTGTCTTGCTGATTTTTAGTTTTCCCAATTTATACGCCCATGAGTGTAAGTGCCCTATGTGCTCCAAGCTGTGTTTTTTAGATGTTTCAGCACACACCGTACACTTCTCCAGAGTGGCTGTTGGCAATTTACATCCCGCCCATCAGCGTAGCAAGTCTCCCATTTCTCCATGGCCGCTCCTGCATTTCTGGTTTTGACACTTTTTTCTGCATGGCCCTTTTGCCCGCTGGGAAGCCAGACTTCTTTGGAGCGCTGATTTACCTTTACAGGTTGCTTGGTTGGCCAGAAAGGACGTATGCGTTTTTTCCTGAATATATTCAGGAAAAAACGCATACGCCCTTTTTGGCCAAGGGCATCATTGTCCACGTTTTGCCGCTTTTCATGTGCTTTCAAGGCGATTCGAATCTACCTCCTGAAATCTGTTTCCTGCAATTCTGCCTTGCTTTCACATCCTCTTCGTTGCCTTCCCTCAATATATTTGTGGACGAGAGTTGTCATTTATAACTCTGCAGGTTTGTGAATTGTAGTGCCCCTGAGCTCCATTTTTCAAGTCGCTTTTTGGGAGCTGGCCGGAAAAGCGCAGGATTGCTTCAGGGCCTCTTCTGGTTCTGGGGGGCAGGCTGAGGCTGTGGTTAATTCTTCTTCCTGATGGGAAAATATAGTGACCTGTGCCTGTCCCAACCACTAGAGCTAGTCTCTCATTGGTTCCCCATCTTCCCGTTCATCCTCAGGACAAATTGCAACCTGTACGGAACAGAAGGTTAAAGGTGCTGATTCTCCAAGGAGGGAGATGGCTAGTAAACGGGCTGGAATGGAGAACCCGAGCAAAAGGAGATGAGAAATGAGGTGCGTTTTAGAAACCTTTCCCGATCACACGGTGTACCATCTTCTGGGTTTCCCATGCACGTTTTTGACTTAGGAAGATGCCCTTGAACCTGGAGATTAGGGACCCATCAAGAAATCACATTAAGGTTCTCTTTTTAACGTGTTCCTTAAAACACTAGTGCTTAGGAAATCTATTGGAGGCAGAAGCAGTCAAGGATAGCTTAGGTTTGGGGTTAGGGTGAGGGTTAGGGTACGGCTTAGGGTACGGGTTCGGGGAGGGGTTCGGGTAGGGCGTAGGGTATGGGTTAGGGTTAGGGTTAGTCTTAGAGTTAGGGCTCGGTTTAGGGTACAGGCTAGGATTAGGGTACGCGTTAGGGTTAGGGTAGGGGTTAGGGTTAGTGTACGCGTTAGGGTTAGGGTCGTTATCAAACCTATCCCACTCTGTAGATACCCCTTAGCACGTAAAGGAATATTATTTGTGGGTCCCGCCATGGAGAAGAGTTTAGACACTAGGAGAAGATAAGGAACACACCCATTCTAAAGAAATCACATTAGGATTCCCTTTTTAACCTGTTCCTTAAAACACTAGTGCTTAGGAAATCTATTGGAGGCAGAAGCAGTCAAGGGTAGCTTAGGGTAAGGGTTAGGGTTAGGGTGAGGGTGAGGGTACGGCTTAGGTTACGGGTTCGGGTACGGAATCGGTTATGGCATAGGGTATGGATTAGGGTTATGGTTACTTTTAGGGTAAGGGCTCGGTTTAGAGTATCGGTTAGGATTAAGGTAGGTGTTAGGGTTAGGGTACGGGTTAGGGTTAGGGTATGGGAGAGGGTTAGGGTAAGCATCAGGGTTAGGGTAGTTATTAAACCTATCCCACTCTCTAGATACAGCTTAGAACGTAACGGAATATTATTTGGGGGTCCAGCCTTGGAGAAGAGTTTAGACACTAGGAGAAGATAAGGAACACACCCATCATCAAAAAATCACATTAGGATTCTCTTTTTAACCTGTTCCTTAAAACACTAGTGCTTAGGACATCTATTGGAGGCAGAAGCAGTGAAGGGTAGCTTAGGATTAGGGTTAGGGTTAGGGTACGGCTTAGGGTACGAGTTCGTGGAGGGGTTCGGGTACGGCGTATGGTATGGGTTAGGGTTAGGGTTAGGGCTCGGTTCAGCGTACGGGTTAGGATTAGGGTACGCGTTAGGGTTAGGGTAGGGGTTAGGGTGAGGGTAGTTATTAAACCTATCCCACTCTCTAGATATCCCTTAGCACGTAAAGGAATATTATTTGGGGGTCCAGCCATAGAGAAGAGTTTAGACACTAGGAGAAGATAAGGAACACACCCATTATCAAGAAATCACATTAGGATTCTCTTTTTAACATGTTCCTTAAAATATTAGTGCTTAGGAAATCTATTGGAGGCAGAAGGCGTCAAGGGTAGCTTAGGTTTCGGGTTAGGGTTAGGGTGAGTGTTAGGGTACGGCTTAGGGTACGGGTTGAGGGAGGGGTTCGGGTAGGGCGTAGGGTATGTGTTAGGGTTAGGGTTAGTGTTAGGGTTAGGGCTCGGTTTAGGGTACGGGTTAGGTTTAGGGTATGCATTAGGCTTAGGGTAGGGGTTAGGGTTAGGGTACGCGTTAGGGTGAGGGTAGTTATTAAACCTATCCCACTCTCTAGATACCCCTTAGCACGTAAAGGAATATTATTTGGGGGTCCAGCCATGGAGAAGAGTTTAGACACTAGGAGAAGATAAGGAACACACCCATGACCACGAAATCACATTAGGATTCTCTTTTTAACCTGTTCCTTAAAACACTAGTGCTTAGGAAATCTATTGCAGGCAGAAGCAGTCAAGGGTAGCTTAGGGTTAGGGTTAGGGTTAGGGTGAGGGTTAGGGTACGGCTTAGGGTACGGATTCGGGTAGGGGTTCGTGTAGGGAGTAGGGTATGGGTTAGGGTTAGGGTTAGGGTTAGTGTTAGGGTTAGGGCTCGGTTTAGGGTACGGGTTAGGATTAGGGTACGCGTTAGGGTTAGGGTAGGGGTTAGGGTTAGGGTACGCGATATGGTGAGGTTAGTTATTAAACCTACCCCACTCTCTAGATACCCCTTAGCACGTAAAGGAATATTATTTAGGGGTCCAGCCATGGAGAAGAGTTTAGACACGAGGAGAAAATAAGGAACACACCCATTATCAAGAAATCACATTAGGATTCTCTTTTTAACCTGTTCCTTAAAACACTAGTGCTTACGAAATCTATTGGAGGCAGAAGCAGTCAAGGGTAGCTTAGGGTTAGGGTTAGGGTTAGGGTGAGGGTTAGGTTACGGCTTAGGGTACGGGTTCGGCGACGGTTTCGGGTAGGGCGTAGGGTATGGGTTAGGGTTAGGGTTAGGGTTCGTGTTAGGGTTAGGGCTCGGTTTAGGGTACGGGTTAGGATTAGGGTACGCGTTAGGGTTAGGGTAGGTGTTAGGGTTAGGGTACGCGTTAGGGTGAGGGTAGTTATTAAACCTATCACACTCTCTAGATACCCCTTAGCACGTAAAGGAATATTATTTGGGGGTCCAGCCATGGAGAAGAGTTTAGACCCTAGGAGAAGATAAGGAACACACCCATTATCAAGAAATAACAATATGATTCTCTTTTTAAACTGTTCCTTAAAACACTAGTGCTTAGGAAATCTATTGGAGGCAGAGGCAGTCAAGGGTAGCTTAGGGTTAGGGTTAGGGTTAGGGTGAGGGATAGGGTACGGCTTAGGGTACGGGTTCGGGGAGGGGTTCGGGTAGGGCGTAGGGTATGGGTTAGGGTTAGGGTTAGGGCTAGTGTTAGCGTTAGGGCTCGGTTTATGGTACGTTTTAGGATTAGTGTACGCGTTAGGGTTAGGGTAGGTGTTAGGGTTAGGGTACGCATTAGGATGAGGGTAGTTATTAAACCTATCCCACTCTCTAGATACCCCTTAGCACGTAAAGGAATATTATTTGGGGGTCTAGCCATGGAGAAGAGTTTAGACACTAGGAGAAGATAAGGAACACACCCATTATAAAGAAATCACATTAGGATTCTCTTTTTAACCTGGTCCTTAAAACACTAGTGCTTAGGAAATCTATTGGAGGCAGAAGCAGTCAAGGGTAGCTTAGGGTTAGGGTTAGGGTTAGGGTGAGGGTTAGGGTACGGCTTAGGGTACGGATTCGGGTAGGGGTTCGTGTAGGGAGTAGGGTATGGGTTAGGGTTAGGGTTAGGGTTAGTGTTAGGGTTAGGGCTCGGTTTAGGGTACGGGTTAGGATTAGGGTACGCGTTAGTGTTAGGGTAGGGGTTAGGGTTAGGGTACGCGTTAGGGTGAGGTTAGTTATTAAACCTATCCCACTCTCTAGATACCCCTTAGCACGTAAAGGAATATTATTTGGGGGTCCAGCCATGGAGAAGAGTTTAGACACTAGGAGAAGATAAGGAACAAACCCATTATCAAGAAATCACAATATGATTCTCTTTTTAAACTGTTCCTTAAAACACTAGTGCTTAGGAAATCTATTGGAGGCAGAAGCAGTAAAGGGTAGCTTAGGGTTAGGGTTAGGGTTAGGGTGAGGGTTAGGGTATGGCTTAGGTTACGGGTTCGGGGAGGGGTTCGGGTAGGGCGTAGTGTATGGGTTAGGGTTAGGGTTAGGGCTAGTGTTAGGGTTAGGGCTCGGTTTAGGGTACGGGTTAGGATTAGGGTACGCGTTAGGGTTAGGGTAGGGGTTAGGGTTAGGGTACGCGTTAGGGTGAGGGTAGTTATTAAACCTATCCCACTCTCTAGATACCCCTTAGCACGTAAAGGAATATTATTTGGGGGTCCAGCCATGGAGAAGAGTTTAGACACTAGGAGAAGATAAGGAACACACCCATTATCAAGAAATCACATTAGGATTCTCTTTTTAACCTGTTCCTTAAAACACTACTGCTTAGGAAATCTATTGGAGGCAGAAGCAGTCAAGGGTAGCTTAGTGTTAGAGTTAGGGTTAGGGTGACGGTTAGGGTACGGGTTAGGATTAGGGTACGCGTTAGTGTTAGGGTAGGGGTTAGGGTTAGGGTACGCGATAGGGTGAGGTTAGTTATTAAACCTATCCCACTCTCTAGATACCCCTTAGCACGTAAAGGAATATTATTTGGGGTTCCAGCCATGGAGAAGAGATTGGACACGAGGAGAAGATAAGGAACACACCCATTATCAAGAAATCACATTAGGATTCTCTTTTTAACCTGTTCCTTAAAACACTAGTGCTTACGAAATCTATTGGAGGCAGAAGCAGTCAAGGGTAGCTTAGGGTTAGGGTTAGGGTTAGGGTACGGCTTAGGGTACGGGTTCGGCGAGGGGTTCGGATAGGGCGTAGGGTATGGGTTAGAGTTAGGGTTAGGGTTAGTGTTAGGGTTAGGGCTCGGTTTAGGGTACGGGTTAGGATTAGGGTACGCGTTAGGGTTAGGGTAGGGGTTAGGGTTAGGGTACGCGTTAGGGTGAGGGTAGTTATTAAACCTATCACACTCTCTAGATACCCCTTAGCACGTAAAGGAATATTATTTGGAGGTCCAGCCATGGAGAAGAGTTTAGACACGAGGAGAAAATAAGGAACACCCCCATTATCAAGAAATCACATTAGGATTCTCTTTTTAACCTGTTCCTTAAAACACTAGTGCTTAGGAAATCTATTGGAGGCAGAAGCCTTCAAGGGTAGCTTAGGTTTAGTGTTAGGGTTAGGGTGAGGGTTAGGGTACGGCTTAGGGTACGGGTTCGGGGAGGGGTTCGGGTAGGGCGTAGGGTATGGGTTAGGGTTAGGGTTAGGGTTAGTGTTAGGGTTAGGGCTCGGTTTAGGGTACGGATTAGGATTAGGGTACGCATTAGTGTTAGGGTAGGGGTTAGGGTTAGGGTACGCGATAGGGTGAGGTTAGTTATTAAACCTATCCCACTCTCAAGATACCCCTTAGCACGTAAAGGAATATTATTTGGGGGTCCATCCATGGAGAAGAGTTTAGACACTAGGAGAAGATAAGGAACACACCCATTATCAAGAAATCCTATTAGGATTCTCTTTTTAACCTGTTCCTTAAAACACTAGTGCTTAGGAAATCTATTGGAGGCAGAAGCAGTCAAGGGTAGCTTAGTGTTAGGGTTAGGGTTAGGGTGAGGGTTAGGGTACGGCTTAGGGTACGGGTTCAGGGAGGGGTTCGGGTAGGGCGTAGGGTATGGGTTAGCGTTAGGGTTAGTGTTAGTGTTAGGGTTAGGGCTCGGTTTAGGGTATGGGTTAGGATTAGGGAACGCGTTAGTGTTAGGGTAGGGGTTAGGGTTAGGGTACGCGATAGGGTGAGGTTAGTTACTAAACCTATCATACTCTCTAGATACCCCTTAGCACGTAAAGGAATATTATTTGGGGGTCCAGCCATGGAGAAGAGTTTAGACACGAGGAGAAGATAAGGAACACACCCATTATCAAGAAATCACATTAGGATTCTCTTTTTAACCTGTTCCTTAAAACACTAGTACTTAGGAAATCTACTGGAGGCAGAAGCAGTCAAGGGTAGCTTAGGGTTAGGGTTAGGGTTAGGGTACGGCTTAGGGTACGGGTTCGGGGAGGGGTTCGGGTAGGGCGTAGGGTATGGGTTAGGGTTAGGGTTAGTGTTAGGGTTAGGGCTCGGTTTAGGGTACGGGTTAGGATTAGGGTACGCGTTAGGGTTAGGCTAGGGGTTAGGGTTAGGGTATGCGATAGGGTGAGGTTAGTTATTAAACCTATCCCACTCTCAAGATACCCCTTAGCACGTAAAGGAATATTATTTGGGGGTCCAGCCATGGAGAAGAGTTTAGACACTAGGAGAAGATAAGGAACACACCCATTATAAAGAAATCCCATTAGGATTCTCTTTTTAACCTGTTCCTTAAAACACTAGTGCTTAGGAAATCTATTGGAGGCAGAAGCAGTCAAGGGTAGCTTAGTGTTAGGGTTAGGGTTAGGGTGAGGGTTAGGGTACGGCTTAGGGTACGGGTTCGGGGAGGGGTTCGGGTAGGGCGTAGGGTATGGGTTAGCGTTATGGTTAGGGTTAGTGTTAGGGTTAGGGCTCGGTTTAGGGTACGGGTTAGGATTAGGGTACGCGTTAGGGTTAGGGTAGGGGTTAGGGTTAGGGTACGCGTTAGGGTGAGGGTAGTTATTAAACCTATCACACTCTCTAGATACCCCTTAGCACGTAAAGGAATATTATTTGGGGGTCCAGCCATGGAGAAGAGTTTAGACACGAGGAGAAAATAAGGAACACACCCATTATCAAGAAATCACATTAGGATTCTCTTTTTAACCTGTTCCTTAAAACACTAGTGCTTAGGAAATCTATTGGAGGCAGAAGCCATCAAGGGTAGCTTAGGTTTTGGGTTAGGGTTAGGGTGAGGGTTAGGGTAAGGCTTAGGGTACGGGTTCGGGGAGGGGTTCGGGTAGGGCGTACGGTATGGGTTAGGGTTAGGGTTAGGGTTAGTGTTAGGGTTAGGGCTCAGTTTAGGGTACGGGTTAGGATTAGGGTACGCGTTCGGGTTAGGGTAGGGGTTAGGGTTAGGGTACGCGATAGGGTGAGGGTAGTTATTAAACCTATCCCACTATCTAGATACCCATTAGCACGTAAAGGAATATTATTTGGGGGTCCAGCCATGGAGAAGAGTTTAGACACGAGGAGAAAATAAGGAACACACCCATTATCAAGAAATCACATTAGGATTCTCTTTTTAACCTGTTCCTTAAAACACTAGTGCTTAGGGAATCTATTGGAGGCAGAAGCAGTCAAGGGTAGCTTAGGGTTAGGGTTAGGGTTAGGGTGAGGGTTAGGGTATGGCTTAGGGTACGGGTTCGGGGAAGGGTTCTGGTAGGGCGTAGTGTATGGGTTAGGGTTAGGGTTAGGGTTAGTGTTAGGGTTAGGGCTCGGTTTAGGGTACGGGTTAGGATTAGGGTATGCATTAGGGTTAGGGTAGGGTTTAGGGTTAGGGTACGCATTAGGGTGAGGGTAGTTATTAAACCTATCCCACTCTCTAGATACCCCTTAGCACGTAAAGGAATATTATTTGGGGGTCCAGCCATGGAGAAGAGTTTAGACACTAGGAGAAGATAAGGAACACACCCATTATCAAGAAATCACATTAGGATTCTCTTTTTAACCTGTTCCTTAAAACACTAGTGCTTAGGAAATCTATTGGAGGCAGAAGCAGTCAAGGGTAGCTTAGTGTTAGAGTTAGGGTTAGGGTGAGGGTTAGGGTACGGGTTAGGATTAGGGTACGCGTTAGTGTTAGGGTAGGGGTTAGGGTTAGGGTACGCGATAGGGTGAGGTTAGTTATTAAACCTATCCCACTCTCTAGATACCCCTTAGCACGTAAAGGAATATTATTTGGGGTTCCAGCCATGGAGAAGAGATTGGACACGAGGAGAAGATAAGGAACACACCCATTATCAAGAAATCACATTAGGATTCTCTTTTTAACCTGTTCCTTAAAACACTAGTGCTTACGAAATCTATTGGAGGCAGAAGCAGTCAAGGGTAGCTTAGGGTTAGGGTTAGGGTTAGGGTACGGCTTAGGGTACGGGTTCGGCGAGGGGTTCGGATAGGGCGTAGGGTATGGGTTAGGGTTAGGGTTAGGTTTAGTGTTAGGGTTAGGGCTCGGTTTAGGGTACGGGTTAGGATTAGGGTACGCGTTAGGGTTAGGGTAGGGGTTAGGGTTAGGGTACGCGTTAGGGTGAGGGTAGTTATTAAACCTATCACACTCTCTAGATACCCCTTAGCACGTAAAGGAATATTATTTGGGGGTCCAGCCATGGAGAAGAGTTTAGACACGAGGAGAAAATAAGGAACACACCCATTATCAAGAAATCACATTAGGATTCTCTTTTTAACCTGTTCCTTAAAACCCTAGTGCTTAGGAAATCTATTGGAGGCAGAAGCCTTCAAGGGTAGCTTAGGTTTAGGGTTAGGGTTAGGGTGAGGGTTAGGGTACGGCTTAGGGTACGGGTTCGGGGAGGGGTTCGGGTAGGGCGTAGGGTATGGGTTAGGGTTAGGGTTAGGGTTAGTGTTAGGGTTAGGGCTCGGTTTAGGGTACGGATTAGGATTAGGGTACGCGTTAGTGTTAGGGTAGGGGTTAGGGTTAGGGTACGCGATAGGGTGAGGTTAGTTATTAAACCTATCCCACTCTCAAGATACCCCTTAGCACGTAAAGGAATATTATTTGGGGGTCCAGCCATGGAGAAGAGTTTAGACACTAGGAGAAGATAAGGAACACACCCATTATCAAGAAATCCCATTAGGATTCTCTTTTTAACCTGTTCCTTAAAACACTAGTGCTTAGGAAATCTATTGGAGGCAGAAGCAGTCAAGGGTAGCTTAGTGTTAGGGTTAGGGTTAGGGTGAGGGTTAGGGTACGGCTTAGGGTACGGGTTCGGGGAGGGGTTCGGGTAGGGCGTAGGGTATGGGTTAGCGTTAGGGTTAGGGTTAGTGTTAGGGTTAGGGCTCGGTTTAGGGTACGGGTTAGGATTAGGGTACGCGTTAGTGTTAGGGTAGGGGTTAGGGTTAGGGTACGCGTTAGGGTGAGGGTAGTTATTAAACCTATCACACTCTCTAGATACCCCTTAGCACGTAAAGGAATATTATTTGGGGGTCCAGCCATGGAGAAGAGTTTAGACACGAGGAGAAAATAAGGAACACACCCATTATCAAGAAATCACATTAGGATTCTCTTTTTAACCTGTTCCTTAAAACACTAGTGCTTAGGAAATCTATTGGAGGCAGAAGCCATCAAGGGTAGCTTAGGTTTAGGGTTAGGGTTAGGGTGAGGGTTAGGGTACGGCTTAGGGTACGGGTTCGGGGAGGGGTTCGGGTAGGGCGTAGGGTATGGGTTAGGGTTAGGGTTAGGGTTAGTGTTAGGGTTAGGGTTCAGTTTAGGGTACGGGTTAGGATTAGGGTACGCGTTCGGGTTAGGGGAGGGGTTAGGGTTAGGGTACGCGATAGGGTGAGGGTAGTTATTAAACCTATCCCACTCTCTAGATACCCCTTAGCACGTAAAGGAATATTATTTGGGGGTCCAGCCATGGAGAAGAGTTTAGACACGAGGAGAAAATAAGGAACACACCCATTATCAAGAAATCACATTAGGATTCTCTTTTTAACCTGTTCCTTAAAACACTAGTGCTTAGGGAATCTATTGGAGGCAGAAGCAGTCAAGGGTAGCTTAGGGTTAGGGTTAGGGTTAGGGTGAGGGTTAGGGTATGGCTTAGGGTACGGGTTCGGGGAAGGGTTCTGGTAGGGCGTAGTGTATGGGTTAGGGTTAGGGTTAAGGTTAGTGTTAGGGTTAGGGCTCGGTTTAGGGTACGGGTTAGGATTAGGGTATGCATTAGGGTTAGGGTAGGGGTTAGGGTTAGGGTACGCGTTAGGGTGAGGGTAGTTATTAAACCTATCCCACTCTCTAGATACCCCTTAGCACGTAAAGGAATATTATTTGGGGGTCCAGCCATGGAGAAGAGTTTAGACACTAGGAGAAGATAAGGAACACACCCATTATCAAGAAATCCCATTAGGATTCTCTTTTTAACCTGTTCCTTAAAACACTAGTGCTTAGGAAATCTATTGGAGGCAGAAGCAGTCAAGGGTAGCTTAGTGTTAGGGTTAGGGTTAGGGTGAGGGTTAGGGTACGGCTTAGGGTACGGGTTCGGGGAGGGGTTCGGGTAGGGCGTAGGGTATGGGTTAGCGTTAGGGTTAGGGTTAGTGTTAGGGTTACGGCTCAGTTTAGGGTACGGGTTAGGATTAGGGTACGCGTTAGTGTTAGGGTAGGGGTTAGGGTTAGAGTACGCGATAGGGTGAGGTTAGTTATTAAACCTATCCCACTCTCAAGATACCCCTTAGCACGTAAAGGAATATTATTTGGGGGTCCAGCCATGGAGAAGAGTTTAGACACGAGGAGAAGATAAGGAACACACCCATTATCAAGAAATCACATTAGGATTCTCTTTTTAACCTGTTCCTTAAAACACTAGTACTTAGGAAATCTATTGGAGGCAGAAGCAGTCAAGGGTAGCTTAGGGTTAGGGTTAGGGTTAGGGTACGGCTTAGGGTACGGGTTCGGGGAGGGTTTCGGGTAGGGCGTAGGGTATGGGTTAAGGTTAGGGTTAGGGTTAGTGTTAGGGTTAGGTCTCGGTTTAGGGTACGGGTTAGGATTAGGGTACGCGTTAGGGTTAGGGTAGGGGTTAGGGTTAGGGTACGCGTTAGGGTGAGGGTAGTTATTAAACCTATCACACTCTCTAGATACCCCTTAGCACGTAAAGGAATATTATTTGGGGGTCCAGCCATGGAGAAGAGTTTAGACACGAGGAGAAAATAAGGAACACACCCATTATCAAGAAATCACATTAGGATTCTCTTTTTAACCTGTTCCTTAAAACACTAGTGCTTAGGAAATCTATTGGAGGCAGAAGCCTTCAAGGGTAGCTTAGGTTTAGGGTTAGGGTTAGGGTGAGGGTTAGGGTACGGCTTAGGGTACGGGTTCGGGGAGGGGTTCGGGTAGGGCGTAGGGTATGGGTTAGGGTTAGGGTTAGGGTTAGTGTTAGGGTTAGGGCTCGGTTTAGGGTACGGATTAGGATTAGGGTACGCGTTAGTGTTAGGGTAGGGGTTAGGGTTAGGGTACGCGATAGGGTGAGGTTAGTTATTAAACCTATCCCACTCTCAAGATACCCCTTAGCACGTAAAGGAATATTATTTGGGGGTCCAGCCATGGAGAAGAGTTTAGACACTAGGAGAAGATAAGGAACACACCCATTATCAAGAAATCCCATTAGGATTCTCTTTTTAACCTGTTCCTTAAAACACTAGTGCTTAGGAAATCTATTGGAGGCAGAAGCAGTCAAGGGTAGCTTAGTGTTAGGGTTAGGGTTAGGGTGAGGGTTAGGGTACGGCTTAGGGTACGGGTTCGGGGAGGGGTTCGGGTAGGGCGTAGGGTATGGGTTAGCGTTAGGGTTAGGGTTAGTGTTAGGGTTAGGGCTCGGTTTAGGGTACGGGTTAGGATTAGGGTACGCGTTAGTGTTAGGGTAGGGGTTAGGGTTAGGGTACGCGTTAGGGTGAGGGTAGTTATTAAACCTATCACACTCTCTAGATACCCCTTAGCACGTAAAGGAATATTATTTGGGGGTCCAGCCATGGAGAAGAGTTTAGACACGAGGAGAAAATAAGGAACACACCCATTATCAAGAAATCACATTAGGATTCTCTTTTTAACCTGTTCCTTAAAACACTAGTGCTTAGGAAATCTATTGGAGGCAGAAGCCATCAAGGGTAGCTTAGGTTTAGGGTTAGGGTTAGGGTGAGGGTTAGGGTACGGCTTAGGGTACGGGTTCGGGGAGGGGTTCGGGTAGGGCGTAGGGTATGGGTTAGGGTTAGGGTTAGGGTTAGTGTTAGGGTTAGGGCTCAGTTTAGGGTACGGGTTAGGATTAGGGTACGCGTTCGCGTTAGGGGAGGGGTTAGGGTTAGGGTACGCGATAGGGTGAGGGTAGTTATTAAACCTATCCCACTCTCTAGATACCCCTTAGCACGTAAAGGAATATTATTTGGGGGTCCAGCCATGGAGAAGAGTTTAGACACGAGGAGAAAATAAGGAACACACCCATTATCAAGAAATCACATTAGGATTCTCTTTTTAACCTGTTCCTTAAAACACTAGTGCTTAGGGAATCTATTGGAGGCAGAAGCAGTCAAGGGTAGCTTAGGGTTAGGGTTAGGGTTAGGGTGAGGGTTAGGGTATGGCTTAGGGTACGGGTTCGGGGAAGGGTTCTGGTAGGGCGTAGTGTATGGGTTAGGGTTAGGGTTAAGGTTAGTGTTAGGGTTAGGGCTCGGTTTAGGGTACGGGTTAGGATTAGGGTATGCATTAGGGTTAGGGTAGGGGTTAGGGTTAGGGTACGCGTTAGGGTGAGGGTAGTTATTAAACCTATCCCACTCTCTAGATACCCCTTAGCACGTAAAGGAATATTATTTGGGGGTCCAGCCATGGAGAAGAGTTTAGACACTAGGAGAAGATAAGGAACACACCCATTATCAAGAAATCCCATTAGGATTCTCTTTTTAACCTGTTCCTTAAAACACTAGTGCTTAGGAAATCTATTGGAGGCAGAAGCAGTCAAGGGTAGCTTAGTGTTAGGGTTAGGGTTAGGGTGAGGGTTAGGGTACGGCTTAGGGTACGGGTTCGGGGAGGGGTTCGGGTAGGGCGTAGGGTATGGGTTAGCGTTAGGGTTAGGGTTAGTGTTAGGGTTAGGGCTCAGTTTAGGGTACGGGTTAGGATTAGGGTACGCGTTAGTGTTAGGGTAGGGGTTAGGGTTAGAGTACGCGATAGGGTGAGGTTAGTTATTAAACCTATCCCACTCTCAAGATACCCCTTAGCACGTAAAGGAATATTATTTGGGGGTCCAGCCATGGAGAAGAGTTTAGACACGAGGAGAAGATAAGGAACACACCCATTATCAAGAAATCACATTAGGATTCTCTTTTTAACCTGTTCCTTAAAACACTAGTACTTAGGAAATCTATTGGAGGCAGAAGCAGTCAAGGGTAGCTTAGGGTTAGGGTTAGGGTTAGGGTACGGCTTAGGGTACGGGTTCGGGGAGGGTTTCGGGTAGGGCGTAGGGTATGGGTTAAGGTTAGGGTTAGGGTTAGTGTTAGGGTTAGGGCTCGGTTTAGGGTACGGGTTAGGATTAGGGTATGCGTTAGTGTTAGGGTAGCGAGGGGTTAGGGTTAGGGTACGCGTTAAGGTGAGGGTAGTTATTAAACCTATCACACTCTCTAGATACCCCTTAGCACGTAAAGGAATATTATTTGGGGGTCCAGCCATGGAGAAGAGTTTAGACACGAGGAGAAGATAAGGAACACACCCATTATCAAGAAATCACATTAGGATTCTCTTTTTAACCTGTTCCTTAAAACACTAGTGCTTAGGAAATCTATTGGAGGCAGAAGCCGTCAAGGGTAGCTTAGGTTTAGGGTTAGGGTTAGGGTGAGGGTTAGGGTACGGCTTAGGGTATGGTTTCAGGGAGGGGTTCAGGTAGGGCGTAGGGTATGGGTTAGGGTTAGGGTTAGGGTTAGTGTTAGTGTTAGGGCTCGGTTTAGGGTACGGGTTAGGAGTAGGGTACGCGTTAGGGTTAGGGTAAGGGTTAGGGTTAGGGTACGCGTTAGGGTGAGGGTAGTTATTAAACCTATCCCACTCTCTAGATACCCCTTAGCACGTAAAGGAATATTATTTGGGGGTCCAGCCATGGAGAAGAGTTTAGACACGAGGAGAAGATAAGGAACACACCCATTATCAAGAAATCACATTAGGATTCTCTTTTTAACCTGTTCCTTAAAACACTAGTGCTTAGGAAATCTATTGGAGGCAGAAGCAGTCAAGGGTAGCTTAGGGTTAGGGTGAGGGTGAGGGTTAGGGTACGGCTTAGGGTACGGGTTCGGGGAGGGGTTCGGGTAGGGCGTAGGGTATGGTTTAGTGTTAGGGTTAGGGTTAGTGTTAGGGTTAGGGCTCGGTTTAGGGTACGGGTTAGGATTAGGTTACGCGTTAGGGTTAGGGTAGGGGTTAGGGTTATGGTACGCACTAGGGTGAGGGTAGTTATTAAACCTATCCCACTCTCTAGATACCCCTTAGCACGTAAAGGAATATTATTTGGGGGTCCAGCCATGGAGAAGAGTTTAGACATTAGGAGAAGATAAGGAACACACCCATTATCAAGAAATCACATTAGGATTCTCTTTTTAACCTGTTCCTTAAAACACTAGTGCTTAGGAAATCTATTGGAGGCAGAAGCAATCAAGGGTAGCTTATGGTTAGGGTTAGAGTTAGGGTGAGAGTTAGGGTACGGCTTAGGGTACGGGTTCGGGGAGGGGTTTGGGTAGGGCGTAGGGTATGGGTTAGGGTTAGGGTTAGTGTTAGTGTTAGGGCTCGGTTTAGGGTACGGGTTAGGATTAGGATACGCGTTAGGGTTAGGGTAGCGGTTAGGGTTCGGGTACGCTTTAGGGTGATAGTAGTTATTAAACCTATACCACTCTCTAGATACCCCTTAGGACGTAAAGGAATATTGTTTGGGTATCCAGCCATGGAGAAGAGCTTAGACACTAGGAGAAGATAAGGAACACACCCATTATCAAGAAATCACATTAGGATTCTCTTTTTAAACTTTTCCTTAAAACACTAGTGCTTAGGAAATCTATTGGAGACAGAAGCAGTCAAGGGTAGCTTAGGGTTAGGGTTAGGGTTAGGGTACGGCTTAGGGTACGGGTTCGGGGAGGGGTTCGGGTAGGGCGTAGGGTATGGGTTAGGGTTAGGGTTAGGGTTAGTGTTAGGGTTACGGCTCGGTTTAGGGTACGGGTTAGGATTAGGGTACGCGTTAGGGTTAGGGTAGGTGTTAGGGTTAGGGTACGCGTTAGGGTGAGTGTAGTTATTAAACCTATCCCATTCTCTAGATACCCCCTAGCACGTAAAGGAATATTATTTGGGGGTCCAGCCATGGAGAAGAGTTTAGACACTAGGAGAAGATAAGGAACACACCCATTATCAAGAAATCACATTAGGATTCTCTTTTTAACCTGTTCCTTAAAACACTAGTGCTTAGGAAATCTATTGGAGGCAGAAGCAGTCAAGGGTAGCTTAGGGTTAGGGTTAGGGTTAGGGTGAGTGTTAGGGTACGGCTTAGGGTACGGGTTCGGGGAGGGGTTCGGGTAGGGCGTAGGGTATGGATTAGGGTTAGGGTTAGGGTTAGTGTTAGGGTTAGGGCTCGGTTTAGGGTACGGGTTAGGATTAGGGTACGCGTTAGTGTTAGGGTAGGGGTTAGTGTTAGGGTACGCGATAGGGTGAGGTTAGTTATTAAACCTATCCCACTCTCTAGATACCCCTTAGCACGTAAAGGAATATTATTTGGGGGTCCAGCCATGGAGAAGAATTTAGACACGAGGAGAAGATAAGGAACACACCCATTATCAAGAAATCACATTAGGATCCTCTTTTTAACCTGTTCCTTAAAACACTTGTGCTTAGGAAATCTATTGGAGGCAGAAGCCGTCAAGGGTAGCTTAGGTTTAGGGTTAGGGTTAGGGTGAGGGTTAGGGTATGGCTTAGGGTACGGGTTCAGGGAGGGGTTCGAGTAGGGCGTAGGGTATGGGTTAGGGTTAGGGTTAGGGTTAGGCTTCAGGCTCGGTTTAGGGTACGGGTTAGGATTAGGGTACGCGTTAGTGTTAGGGTAGGGGTTAGGGTTAGGTTACGCTTTAGGGTGAGGTTAGTTATTAAACCTATCCCACTCTCTAGATACCCCTTAGCACGTAAAGGAATATTATTTGGGGGTCCAGCCATGGAGAAGAGTTTAGATACTAGGAGAAGATAAGGAGCACACGCATTATCAAGAAATCACATTAGGATTCTCTTTTTAACCTCTTCCTTAAAACACTAGTGCTTAGGAAATCTATTGGAGGCAGAAGCAGTCAAGGGTAGCTTAGTGTTAGGGTTAGGGTTAGGGTGAGGGTTAGGGTACGGCTTAGGGTACTGGTTCGGGGAGGAGTTCGGGTAGGGCGTAGGGTATGGGTTAGGGTTAGGGTTAGGGTTAGTGTTAGGGTTAGGGCTCGGTTTAGGGTACGGGTTAGGATTAGGGTACGCGTTAGTGTTAGGGTAGGGGTTAGGGTTAGGGTACGCGATAGGGTGAAGTTAGTTATTAAACCTATCCCACTCTCTAGATACCCCTTAGCACGTAAAGGAATATTATTTGGGGGTCCAGCCATGGAGAAGAGTTTAGACACTAGGAGAAGATAAGGAGCACACCCATTATCAAGAAATCACATTAGGATTTTCTTTTTAACCTGTACCTTAAAAGACTAGTGCTTAGGAAATCTATTGGTGGCAGAAGCAGTCAAGGGTAGCTTAGGGTTAGGGTTAGGGTTAGGGTGAGGGTTAGGGTACGGCTTAGGGTACGGGTTCGGGGAGGGGTTCGGGTAGGGCGTAGGGTATGGGTTAGGGTTAGGGTTAGGGTTAGTGTTAGGGTTAGGGCTCGGTTTAGGGTACGGGTTAGGATTAGGGTACGCGTTAGTCTTAGGGGAGGGGTTAGGGTTAGGGTACGCGATAGGGTGAGGTTAGTTATTAAACCTATCTCACTCTCTAGATACCCCTTAGCACGTAAAGGAATATTATTTGGGGGTCCAGCCATGGAGAAGAGTTTAGACACTAGGAGAAGATAAGGAACACACCCATTATCAAGAAATCACATTAGGATTCTCTTTTTAACCTGTTCCTTCAAACACTAGTGCTTAGGAAATCTATTGGAGGCAGAAGCAGTCAAGGGTAGCTTAGGGTTAGGGTTAGGTTTAGGGTGAGGGTTAGGGTACGGCTTAGGGTACGGGTTCGGGGAGGGGTTCGGGTAGGGCGTAGGGTATGGGTTAGGGTTAGGGTTAGGTTCAGTGTTAGGAGTAGGGCTCGGTTTAGGGTAAGGGTTAGGATTAGGGTACGCGTTAGGGTTAGGGTAGGTGTTAGGGTTAGGGTACGCGTTAGGGTGAGGGTAGTTATTAAACCTATCCCACTCTCTAGATATCCCCTAGCACGTAAAGGAATATTATTTGGGGGTCCAGCCATGGAGAAGAGTTTAGACACTAGAAAAAGATAAGGAACACACCCATTATCAAGAAATCACATTAGGATTCTCTTTTTAACCTGTTCCTTAAAACACTAGTACTTAGGAAATCTCTTGGAGGCAGAAGCAGTCAAGGGTAGCTTAGTGTTAGGTTTAGGGTTAGGGTGTGGGTTAGGGTACGGCTTAGGGTACGGGTTCGGGGAGGAGTTCGGGTAGGGCGTAGGGTATGGGTTAGGGTTAGGGATAGGGTTAGTGTTAGGGTTAGGGCTCGGTTTAGGGTACGGGTTAGGATTAGGGTACGCGTTAGTGTTAGGGTAGGGGTTAGGGTTAGGGTACGCGATAGGGTGAAGTTAGTTATTAAACCTATCCCACTCTCTAGATACCCCTTAGCACGTAAAGGAATATTATTTGGGGGTACAGCCATGGAGAAGAGTTTAGACACGAGGAGAAGATAAGGAACACACCCATTATCAAGAAATCACATTAGGATCCTCTTTTTAACCTGTTCCTTAAAACACTAGTGCTTAGGAAATCTATTGGAGGCAGAAACAGTCAAGGGTAGCTTAGGGTTAGGGTTAGGGTGAGGGTGAGGGTTAGGGTACGGCTTAGGGTACGGGTTTGGGGAGGGGTTCGGGTAGGGCGTAGGGTATGGTTTAGGGTTAGGGTTAGGATTAGTGTTAGGGTTAGGGCTCGGTTTAGGGTACGGGTTAGGATTAGGGTACGCGTTAGGGTTAGGGTAGGGGTTAGGGTTAGGGTACGCGAAAGGGTGAGGTTAGTTATTAAACCTATCACACTCTCTAGATACCCCTTAGCACGTAAAGGAATATTATTTGTGGGTCCAGCCATGGAGAAGAGTTTAGACACTAGGAGAAGATAAGGAACACACCCATTATCACGAAATCACATTAGGATTCTCTTTTTAACCTGTTCCTTAAAACACTAGTGCTTAGGAAATCTATTGGTGGCAGAAGCACTCAAGGGTAGCTTAGGGTTAGGGTTAGGTTTAGGGTGAGGGTTAGGGTACGGCTTAGGGTACGGGTTCGGGGAGGGGTTCGGGTAGGGCGTAGGGTATGGGTTAGGGTTAGGGTTAGGGTTAGTGTTAGGGTTAGGGCTCGGTTTAGGGTACGGGTTAGGATTAGGGTACGCGTTAGGGTTAGGGTAGGTGTTAGGGTTAGGGTACGCGTTAGGGTGAGGGTAGTTATTAAACCTATCACACTCTCTAGATACCCCTTAGCACGTAAAGGAATATTATTTGGGGGTCCAGCCATGGAGAAGAGTTTAGACACGAGGAGAAGATAAGGAACACACCCATTATCAAGAAATCACATTAGGATTCTCTTTTTAACCTGTTCCTTAAAACACTAGTGCTTAGGAAATCTATTGGAGGCAGAAGCAGTCAAGGGTAGCTTAGGGTTAGGGTTAGGGTTAGGGTACGGCTTAGGGTACGGGTTCGGGGAGGGGTTCGGGTACGGCGTAGGGTATGGGTTAGGGTTAGGGTTAGGGTTAGTGTTAGGGTTAGGGTTCGGTTTAGGGTACGGGTTAGGATTAGGGTACGCGTTAGGGTTAGGGAGGATGTTAGGGTTAGGGTACGCGTTAGGGTGAAGGTATTTATTAAACCTATCCCACTCTCTAGATACCCCCTAGCACGTAAAGGAATATTATTTGGGGGTCCAGCCATGGAGAAGAGTTTAGACACTAGGAGAAGATAAGGAACACACCCATTATCAAGAAATCACATTAGGATTCTCTTTTTAACCTGTTCCTTAAAACACTAGTACTTAGGAAATCTCTTGGAGGCAGAAGCAGTCAAGGGTAGCTTAGTGTTAGGGTTAGGGTTAGGGTGAGGGTTAGGGTACGGCTTAGGGTACTGGTTCGGGGAGGAGTTCGGGTAGGGCGTAAGGTATGGGTTAGGGTTAGGGTTAGGGTTAGGCTTCAGGCTCGGTTTAGGGTATGGGTTAGGATTAGGGTACGCGTTAGTGTTAGGGTAGGGGTTAGGGTTAGGTTACGCTTTAGGGTGAGGTTAGTTATTAAACCTATCCCACTCTCTAGATACCCCTTAGCACGTAAAGGAATATTATTTGGGGGTCCAGCCATGGAGAAGTGTTTAGACACTAGGAGAAGATAAGGAGCACACCCATTATCATAAAATCACATTAGGATTCTCTTTTTAACCTGTACCTTAAAACACTAGTGCTTAGGAAATCTATTGGTGGCAGAAGCAGTCAAGGGTAGCTTAGGGTTAGGGTTAGGGTTAGGGTGAGGGTTAGGGTACGGCTTAGGGTACGGGTTCGGGGAGGGGTTCGGGTAGGGCGTAGGGTATGGGTTAGGGTTAGGGTTAGGGTTTGTGTTAGGGTTAGGGCTCGGTTTAGGGTACGGGTTAGGATTCGGGTACGCGTTAGTCTTAGGGGAGGGGTTAGGGTTAGGGTACGCGATAGGGTGAGGTTAGTTATTAAACCTATCCCACTCTCTAGATACCCCTTAGCACGTAAAGGAATATTATTTGGGGGTCCAGCCATGGAGAGGAGTTTAGACACTAGGAGAAGATAAGGAACACACCCATTATCAAGAAATCACATTAGGATTCTCTTTTTAACCTGTTCTTTAAAACACTAGTGCTTAGGAAATCTATTGGAGGCAGAAGCAGTCAAGGGTAGCTTAGTGTTAGGGTTAGGGGTAGGGTGAGGGTTAGGGTACGGCTTAGGGTACGGGTTCGGGGAGGAGTTCGGGTAGGGCGTAGGGTATGGGTTAGGGTTAGGGTTAGGGTTAGTGTTAGGGTTAGGGCTCGGTTTAGGGTACGGGTTAGGATTAGGGTACGCGTTAGTGTTAGGGTAGGGGTTAGGGTTAGGGTACGCGATAGGGTGAAGTTAGTTATTAAACCTATCCCACTCTCTAGATACCCCTTAGCACGTAAAGGAATATTATTTGGGGGTCCATCCATGGAGAAGAGTTTAGACACGAGGAGAAGATAAGGAACACACCCATTATCAACAAATCACATTAGGATCCTCTTTTTAACCTGTTCCTTAAAACACTAGTGCTTAGGAAATCTATTGGAGACAGAAGCCGTCAAGGGTAGCTTAGGTTTAGGGTTAGGGTTAGGGTGAGGGTTAGGGTACGGCTTAGGGTACGGGTTCGGGTAGGGCATAGGGTATGGGTTAGGGTTAGGGTTAGGGTTAGTGTTAGGGTTAGGGCTCGGTTTAGGGTACGGGTTAGGATTAGGGTACGCGTTAGGGTTAGGGTAGGGGTTAGGGTTAGGGTACGCATTAGGGTGAGGGTAGTTATTAAACCTATCACACTCTCTAGATACGCCTTAGCACGTAAAGGAATATTATTTGGGGGTCCAGCCATGGAGAAGAGTTTAGACACGAGGAGAAGATAAGGAACACACCCATTATCAAGAAATCACATTAGGATTCTCTTTTTAACCTGTTCCTTAAAACACTAGTGCTTAGGAAATCTATTGGAGGCAGAAGCAGTCAAGGGTAGCTTAGGGTTAGGGTTAGGGTTAGGGTACGGCTTAGGGTACGGGTTCAGGGAGGGGTTCGGGTAGGGCGTAGGGTATGGGTTAGGGTTAGGGTTAGGGTTAGTGTTAGGGTTGGGGCTCGGTTTAGGGTACGGGTTAGGATTAGGGTACGCGTTAGTGTTAGGGTAGGGGTTAGGGTTAGGTTACGCTTTATGGTGAGGTTAGTTATTAAACCTATCCCACTCTCTAGATACCCCTTAGCACGTAAAGGAATATTATTTGGGGGTCCAGCCATGGAGAAGAGTTTAGACACTAGGAGAAATAAGGAGCACACCCATTATCAAGAAATCACATTAGGATTCTCTTTTTAACCTGTACCATAAAACACTAGTGCTTAGGAAATCTATTGGTGGCAGAAGCACTCAAGGGTAGCTTAGGGTTCGGGTTAGGGTTAGGGTGAGGATTAGGGTACGGCTTAGGGTACGGGTTCGGGGAGGGGTTCGGGTAGGGCGTAGGGTATGGGTTAGGGTTAGGGTTAGGGCTAGTGTTAGGGTTAGGGCTCGGTTTAGGGTACGGGTTAGGATTAGGGTACGCATTAGTGTTAGGGTAGGGGTTAGGGTTATGGTACGCACTAGGGTGAGGGTAGTTATTAAACCTATCCCACTCTCTAGATACCCCTTAGCACGTAAAGGAATATTATTTGGGGGTCCAGCCATGGAGAAGAGTTTAGACACTAGGAGAAGATAAGGAACACACCCATTATCAAGAAATCACATTAGGATTCTCTTTTTAACCTGTTCCTTAAAACACTAGTGCTTAGGAAATCTATTGGAGGCAGAAGCAATCAAGGGTAGCTTAGGGTTAGGGTTAGAGTTAGGGTGAGGGTTAGGGTACGGCTTAGGGTACGGGTTCGGGGAGGGGTTTGGGTAGGGCGTAGGGTATGGGTTAGGGTTAGGGTTAGGGTTAGTGTTAGTGTAAGGGCTCGGTTTAGGGTACGGGTTAGGATTAGGGTACGCGTTAGGGTTAGGGTAGCGATTAGGGTTAGGGTACGCTTTAGGGTGAGAGTAGTTATTAAACCTATCCCACTCTCTAGATACCCCTTAGCACGTAAAGGAATATTATTTGGGGGTCCAGCCATTTAGAAGAGCTTAGACACTAGGAGAAGATAAGGAACACACCCATTATCAAGAAATCACATTAGGATTCTCTTTTTAACCTGTTCCTTAAAACACTAGTGCTTAGGAAATCTATTGGAGGCAGAAGCAGTCAAGGGTAGCTTAGGGTTAGGGTTAGGTTTAGGGTGAGGGTTAGGGTACGGCTTAGGGTACGGGTTCGGGGAGGGGTTCGGGTAGGGCGTAAGGTATGGGTTAGGGTTAGGGTTAGCGCTGGTGTTAGGGTTAGGGCTCGGTTTAGGGTACGGGTTAGGATTAGGGTACGCGTTAGGGTTAGGGTAGGTGTTAGGGTTAGGGTACGCGTTAGGGTGAGGGTAGTTATTAAACCTATCCCACTCTGTAGATATCCCCTAGCACGTAAAGGAATATTATTTGGGGGTCCAGCCATGGAGAAGAGTTTAGACACTAGAAGAAGATAAGGAACACACCCATTATCAAGAAATCACATTAGGATTCTCTTTTTAACCTGTTCCTTAAAACACTAGTACTTAGGAAATCTCTTGGAGGCAGAAGCAGTCAAGGGTAGCTTAGTGTTAGGTTTAGGGTTAGGGTGTGGGTTAGGGTACGGCTTAGGGTACGGGTTCGGGGAGGAGTTCGGGTAGGGCGTAGGGTATGGGTTAGGGTTAGGGTTAGGGTTAGTGTTAGGGTTAGGGCTCGGTTTAGGGTACGGGTTAGGATTAGGGTACGCGTTAGTGTTAGGGTAGGGGTTAGGGTTAGGGTACGCGATAGGGTGAAGTTAGTTATTAAACCTATCCCACTCTCTAGATACCCCTTAGCACGTAAAGGAATTTTATTTGGGGGTCCAGCCATGGAGAAGAGTTTAGACACGAGGAGAAGATAAGGAACACACCCATTATCAAGAAATCACATTAGGATCCTCTTTTTAACCTGTTCCTTAAAACACTAGTGCTTAGGAAATCTATTGGAGGCAGAAACAGTCAAGGGTAGCTTAGGGTTAGGGTTAGGGTGAGGGTGAGGGTTAGGGTACGGCTTAGGGTACGGGTTTGGGGAGGGGTTCGGGTAGGGCGTAGGGTATGGTTTAGGGTTAGGGTTAGGGTTAGTGTTAGGGTTAGGGCTCGGTTTAGGGTACGGGTTAGGATTAGGGTACGCGTTAGGGTTAGGGTAGGGGTTAGGGTTAGGGTATGCGATAGGGTGAGGTTAGTTATTAAACCTATCACACTCTCTAGATACCCCTTAGCACGTAAAGGAATATTATTTGTGGGTCCAGCCATGGAGAAGAGTTTAGACACTAGGAGAAGATAAGGAACACACCCATTATCACGAAATCACATTAGGATTCTCTTTTAAACCTGTTCCTTAAAACACTAGTGCTTAGGAAATCTATTGGTGGCAGAAGCACTCAAGGGTAGCTTAGGGTTAGGGTTAGGGTTAGGGTGAGGGTTAGGGTACGGCTTAGGGTACGGGTTCGGGTAGGGCGTAGGGTATGGGTTAGGGTTAGGGTTAGGGTTAGTGTTAGGGTTAGGGCTCGGTTTAGGGTACGGGTTAGGATTAGGGTACGCGTTAGTGTTAGGGTAGAGGTTAGGGTTAGGGTACGCGATAGGGTGAGGTTAGTTATTAAACCTATCCCACTCTCTAGATACCCCTTAGCACGTAAAGGAATATTATTTGGGGGTCCAGCCATGGAGAAGAGTTTAGACACGAGGAGAAGATAAGGAACACACCCATTATCAAGAAATCACATTAGGATTCTCTTTTTAACCTGTTCCTTAAAACACTAGTGCTTAGGAAATCTATTGGAGGCAGAAGAAGTCAAGGGTAGCTTAGGGTTAGGGTTAGGGTTAGGGTACGGCTTAGGGTTCGGTTTCGGGGAGGGGTTCGGGTAGGGCGTAGTGTATGGGATAGGGTTAGGGTTAGGGTTAGTGTTAGGGTTAGGGCTCGGTTTAGGGTACGGGTTAGGATTAGGGTACGCGTTAGGGTTAGGGTAGGGGTTAGGGTTAGGGTATGCGATAGGGTGAGGTTAGTTATTAAACCTATCACACTCTCTAGATACCCCTTAGCACGTAAAGGAATATTATTTGTGGGTCCAGCCATGGAGAAGAGTTTAGACACTTGGAGAAGATAAGGAACACACCCATTATCACGAAATCACATTAGGATTCTCTTTTTAACCTGTTCCGTAAAACACTAGTGCTTAGGAAATCTATTGGTGGCAGAAGCACTCAAGGGTAGCTTAGGGTTAGGGTTAGGGTTAGGGTGAGGGTTAGGGTACGGCTTAGGGTACGGGTTCGGGTAGGGCGTAGGGTATGGGTTAGGGTTAGGGTTAGTGTTAGGGTTAGGGCTCGGTTTAGGGTACGGGTTAGGATTAGGGTACGCGTTAGGGTTAGGTTAGGTGTTAGGGTTAGGGTACGCGTTAGGGTGAGGGTAGTTATTAAACCTATCCCACTCTCTAGATACCCTCTAGCACGTAAAGGAATATTATTTGGGGGTCCAGCCATGGAGAAGAGTTTAGACACGAGGAGAAGATAAGGAACACACCCATTATCAAGAAATCACATTAGGATCCTCTTTTTAACCTGTTCCTTAAAACACTAGTGCTTAGGAAATCTATTGGAGGCAGAAGCAGTCAAGGGTAGCTTAGTGTTAGGGTTAGAGTTAGGGGGAGGGTTAGGGTACGGCTTAGGGTACGGGTTCGGGGAGGGGTTTGGGTAGGGCGTAGGGTATGGGTTAGGGTTAGGGTTAGGGTTAGTGTTAGTGTAAGGGCTCGGTTTAGGGTACGGGTTAGGATTAGGATACGCGTTAGGGTTAGGGTAGCGGTTAGGTTTAGGGTACGCTTTAGGGTGAGAGTAGTTATTAAACCTATCCCACTCTCTAGATACCCCTTAGCACGTAAAAGAATATTATTTGGGGGTCCAGCCATGGAGAAGAGCTTAGACACTAGGAGAAGATAAGGAACACACCCATTATCAAGAAATCACATTAGGATTCTCTTTTTAACCTGTTCCTTAAAACACTAGTGCTTAGGAAATCTATTGGAGGCAGAAGCAGTCAAGGGTAGCTTAGGGTTAGGGTTAGGGTTAGGGTACGGCTTAGGGTTCGGTTTCGGGGAGGGGTTCGGGTAGGGCGTAGTGTATGGGTTAGGGTTAGGGTTAGGGTTAGTGTTAGGGTTAGGGCTCGGTTTAGGGTACGGGTTAGGATTAGGGTACGCGTTAGGGTTAGGGTAGGGGTTAGGGTTAGGGTATGCGATAGGGTGAGGTTAGTTATTAAACCTATCACACTCTCTAGATACCCCTTAGCACGTAAAGGAATATTATTTGGGGGTCCAGCCATGGAGAAGAGCTTAGACACTAGGAGAAGATAAGGAACACACCCATTATCAAGAAATCACATTAGGAATCTCTTTTTAACCTGTTCCTTAAAACACTAGTGCTTAGGAAATCTATTGGAGGCAGAAGCAGTCAAGGGTAGCTTAGGGTTAGGGTTAGGTTTAGGGTGAGGGTTAGGGTACGGCTTAGGGTACTGGTTCGGGGAGGGGTTCGGGTAGGGCGTAGGGTATGGGTTAGGGTTAGGGTTAGGGTTAGTGTTAGGGTTAGGGCTCGGTTTAGGGTACGGGTTAGGATTAGGGTACGCGTTAGTGTTAGGGTAGGGGTTAGGGTTAGGGTACGCGATAGGGTGAAGTTAGTTATTAAACCTATCCCACTCTCTAGATACCCCTTAGCACGTAAAGGAATATTATTTGGGGGTCCAGCCATGGAGAAGAGTTTAGACACGAGGAGAAGATAAGGAACACACCCATTATCAAGAAATCACATTAGGATTCTCTTTTTAACCTGTTCCTTAAAACACTAGTGCTTAGGAAATCTATTGGAGGCAGAAGCAGTCAAGGGTAGCTTAGGGTTAGGGTTAGGGTTAGGGTACGGCTTAGGGTACGGGTTCGGGGAGGGGTTCGGGTACGGCGTAGGGTATGGGTTAGGGTTAGGGTTAGTGTTAGGGTTAGGGTTCGGTTTAGGGTACGGGTTAGGATTAGGGTACGCGTTAGGGTTAGGGAGGATGTTAGGGTTAGGGTACGCGTTAGGGTGAAGGTATTTATTAAACCTATCCCACTCTCTAGATACCCCCTAGCACGTAAAGGAATATTATTTGGGGGTCCAGCCATGGAGAAGAGTTTAGACACTAGGAGAAGATAAGGAACACACCCATTATCAAGAAATCACATTAGGATTCTCTTTTTAACCTGTTCCTTAAAACACTAGTACTTAAGAAATCTCTTGGAGGCAGAAGCAGTCAAGGGTAGCTTAGTGTTAGGGTTAGGGTTAGGGTGAGGGTTAGGGTACGGCTTAGGGTACTGGTTCGGGGAGGAGTTCGGGTAGGGCGTAAGGTATGGGTTAGGGTTAGGGTTAGGGTTAGTGTTAGGGTTAGGGCTCGGTTTAGGGTACGGGTTAGGATTAGGGTACGCGTTAGTGTTAGGGTAGGGGTTAGGGTTAGGGTACGCGATAGGGTGAAGTTAGTTATTAAACCTATCCCACTATCTAGATACCCCTTAGCACGTAAAGGAATATTATTTGGGGGTCCAGCCATGGAGAAGAGTTTAGACACGAGGAGAAGATAAGGAACACACCCATTATCAAGAAATCACATTAGGATCCTCTTTTTAACCTGTTCCTTAAAACACTAGTGCTTAGGAAATCTATTGGAGGCAGAAGCCGTCAAGGGTAGCTTAGGTTTAGTGTTTGGGTTAGGGTGAGGGTTAGGGTACGGCTTAGGGTACGGGTTCAGTGAGGGGTTCGGGTAGGGCGTAGGGTATGGGTTAGGGTTAGGGTTAGTGTTAGGGTTCGGGCTCGGTTTAGGGTATGGGTTAGGATTAGGGTACGCGTTAGTGTTAGGGTAGGGGTTAGGGTTAGGTTACGCTTTAGGGTGAGGTTAGTTATTAAACCTATCCCACTCTCTAGATACCCCTTAGCACGTAAAGGAATATTATTTGGGGGTCCAGCCATGGAGAAGTGTTTAGACACTAGGAGAAGATAAGGAGCACACCCATTATCATAAAATCACATTAGGATTCTCTTTTTAACCTGTACCTTAAAACACTAGTGCTTAGGAAATCTATTGGTGGCAGAAGCAGTCAAGGGTAGCTTAGGGTTAGGGTTAGGGTTAGGGTGAGGGTTAGGGTACGGCTTAGGGTACGGGTTCGGGGAGGGGTTCGGGTAGGGCGTAGGGTATGGGTTAGGGTTAGGGTTAGGGTTTGTGTTAGGGTTAGGGCTCGGTTTAGGGTACGGGTTAGGATTAGGGTACGCGTTAGTCTTAGGGGAGGGGTTAGGGTTAGGGTACGCGATAGGGTGAGGTTAGTTATTAAACCTATCCCACTCTCTAGATACCCCTTAGCACGTAAAGGAATATTATTTGGGGGTCCAGCCATGGAGAGGAGTTTAGACACTAGGAGAAGATAAGGAACACACCCATTATCAAGAAATCACATTAGGATTCTCTTTTTAACCTGTTCTTTAAAACACTAGTGCTTAGGAAATCTATTGGAGGCAGAAGCAGTCAAGGGTAGCTTAGTGTTAGGGTTAGGGTTAGGGTGAGGGTTAGGGTACGGCTTAGGGTACGGGTTCGGGGAGGAGTTCGGGTAGGGCGTAGGGTATGGGTTAGGGTTAGGGTTAGGGTTATTGTTAGGGTTAGGGCTCGGTTTAGGGTACGGGTTAGGATTAGGGTACGCGTTAGTGTTAGGGTAGGGGTTAGGGTTAGGGTACGCGATAGGGTGAAGTTAGTTATTAAACCTATCCCACTCTCTAGATACCCCTTAGCACGTAAAGGAATATTATTTGGGGGTCCATCCATGGAGAAGAGTTTAGACACGAGGAGAAGATAAGGAACACACCCATTATCAACAAATCACATTAGGATCCTCTTTTTAACCTGTTCCTTAAAACACTAGTGCTTAGGAAATCTATTGGAGACAGAAGCCGTCAAGGGTAGCTTAGGTTTAGGGTTAGGGTTAGGGTGAGGGTTAGGGTACGGCTTAGGGTACGGGTTCGGGTAGGGCATAGGGTATGGGTTAGGGTTAGGGTTAGGGTTAGTGTTAGGGTTAGGGCTCGGTTTAGGGTACGGGTTAGGATTAGGGTACGCGTTAGGGTTAGGGTAGGGGTTAGGGTTAGGGTACGCATTAGGGTGAGGGTAGTTATTAAACCTATCACACTCTCTAGATACGCCTTAGCACGTAAAGGAATATTATTTGGGGGTCCAGCCATGGAGAAGAGTTTAGACACGAGGAGAAGATAAGGAACACACCCATTATCAAGAAATCACATTAGGATTCTCTTTTTAACCTGTTCCTTAAAACACTAGTGCTTAGGAAATCTATTGGAGGCAGAAGCAGTCAAGGGTAGCTTAGGGTTAGGGTTAGGGTTAGGGTACGGCTTAGGGTACGGGTTCAGGGAGGGGTTCGGGTAGGGCGTAGGGTATGGGTTAGGGTTAGGGTTAGGGTTAGTGTTAGGGTTGGGGCTCGGTTTAGGGTACGGGTTAGGATTAGGGTACGCGTTAGTGTTAGGGTAGGGGTTAGGGTTAGGTTACGCTTTATGGTGAGGTTAGTTATTAAACCTATCCCACTCTCTAGATACCCCTTAGCACGTAAAGGAATATTATTTGGGGGTCCAGCCATGGAGAAGAGTTTAGACACTAGGAGAAATAAGGAGCACACCCATTATCAAGAAATCACATTAGGATTCTCTTTTTAACCTGTACCATAAAACACTAGTGCTTAGGAAATCTATTGGTGGCAGAAGCACTCAAGGGTAGCTTAGGGTTAGGGTTAGGGTTAGGGTGAGGATTAGGGTACGGCTTAGGGTACGGGTTCGGGGAGGGGTTCGGGTAGGGCGTAGGGTATGGGTTAGGGTTAGGGTTAGGGCTAGTGTTAGGGTTAGGGCTCGGTTTAGGGTACGGGTTAGGATTAGGGTACGCATTAGTGTTAGGGTAGGGGTTAGGGTTATGGTACGCACTAGGGTGAGGGTAGTTATTAAACCTGTCCCACTCTCTAGATACCCCTTAGCACGTAAAGGAATATTATTTGGGGGTCCAGCCATGGAGAAGAGTTTAGACACTAGGAGAAGATAAGGAACACACCCATTATCAAGAAATCACATTAGGATTCTCTTTTTAACCTGTTCCTTAAAACACTAGTGCTTAGGAAATCTATTGGAGGCAGAAGCAATCAAGGGTAGCTTAGGGTTAGGGTTAGAGTTAGGGTGAGGGTTAGGGTACGGCTTAGGGTACGGGTTCGGGGAGGGGTTTGGGTAGGGCGTAGGGTATGGGTTAGGGTTAGGGTTAGGGTTAGTGTTAGTGTAAGGGCTCGGTTTAGGGTACGGGTTAGGATTAGGGTACGCGTTAGGGTTAGGGTAGCGATTAGGGTTAGGGTACGCTTTAGGGTGAGAGTAGTTATTAAACCTATCCCACTCTCTAGATACCCCTTAGCACGTAAAGGAATATTATTTGGGGGTCCAGCCATTTAGAAGAGCTTAGACACTAGGAGAAGATAAGGAACACACCCATTATCAAGAAATCACATTAGGATTCTCTTTTTAACCTGTTCCTTAAAACACTAGTGCTTAGGAAATCTATTGGAGGCAGAAGCAGTCAAGGGTAGCTTAGGGTTAGGGTTAGGTTTAGGGTGAGGGTTAGGGTACGGCTTAGGGTACGGGTTCGGGGAGGGGTTCGGGTAGGGCGTAAGGTATGGGTTAGGGGTTAGGGTTAGCGCTGGTGTTAGGGTTAGGGCTCGGTTTAGGGTACGGGTTAGGATTAGGGTACGCGTTAGGGTTAGGGTAGGGGTTAGGGTTAGGGTACGCGTTAGGGTGAGGGTAGTTATTAAACCTATCACACTCTTTAGATACCCCTTAGCACGTAAAGGAATATTATTTGGGGATCCAGCCATGGAGAAGAGTTTAGACACTAGGAGAAGATAAGGAACACACCCATTATCAAGAAATCACATTAGGATTCTCTTTTTAACCTGTTCCTTAAAACACTAGTGCTTAGGAAATCTGTTGGAGGCAGAAGCCGTCAAGGGTAGCTTAGGGTTAGGGTTAGGGTTAGGGTGAGGGTTAGGGTACGGCTTAGGGTACGGGTTCAGGGAGGGGTTCGGGTAGGGCGTAGGGTATGGGTTAGGGTTAGGGTTAGGGTTAGGGTTCGGGCTCGGTTTAGGCTACGGGTTAGGATTAGGGTACGCGTTAGTGTTAGGGTAGGGGTTAGGGTTAGGTTACGCTTTAGGGTGAGGTTAGTTATTAAACCTATCCCACTCTCTAGATACCCCTTAGCACGTAAAGGAATATTATTTGGGGGTCCAGCCATGGAGAAGAATTTAGACACTAGGAGAAGATAAGGAGCACACCCATTATCAAGAAATCACATTAGGATTCTCTTTTTAACCTGTTCCTTAAAACACTAGTGCTTAGGAAATCTATTGGTGGCAGAAACACTCAAGGGTAGCTTAGGGTTAGAGTTAGGGTTAGGGTGAGGGTTAGGGTACGGCTTAGGGTACAGGTTCGGGGAGGGGTTCGGGTAGGGCGTAGGGTATGGGTTAGGGTTAGGGTTAGGGTTAGTGTTAGGGTTAGGGCTCGGTTTAGGGTATGGGTTAGGATTAGGGTACGCGTTAGGGTTAGGGTAGGGGTTAGGGTTAGGGTATGCGATAGGGTGAGGTTAGTTATTAAACCTATCACACTCTCTAGATACCCCTTAGCACGTAAAGGAATATTATTTGTGGGTCCAGCCATGGAGAAGAGTTTAGACACTAGGAGAAGATAAGGAACACACCCATTATCACGAAATCACATTAGGATTCTCTTTTAAACCTGTTCCTTAAAACACTAGTGCTTAGGAAATCTATTGGTGGCAGAAGCACTCAAGGGTAGCTTAGGGTTAGGGTTAGGGTTAGGGTGAGGGTTAGGGTACGGCTTAGGGTACGGGTTCGGGTAGGGCGTAGGGTATGGGTTAGGGTTAGGGTTAGGGTTAGTGTTAGGGTTAGGGCTCGGTTTAGGGTACGGGTTAGGATTAGGGTACGCGTTAGTGTTAGGGTAGAGGTTAGGGTTAGGGTACGCGATAGGGTGAGGTTAGTTATTAAACCTATCCCACTCTCTAGATACCCCTTAGCACGTAAAGGAATATTATTTGGGGGTCCAGCCATGGAGAAGAGTTTAGACACGAGGAGAAGATAAGGAACACACCCATTATCAAGAAATCACATTAGGATTCTCTTTTTAACCTGTTCCTTAAAACACTAGTGCTTAGGAAATCTATTGGAGGCAGAAGAAGTCAAGGGTAGCTTAGGGTTAGGGTTAGGGTTAGGGTACGGCTTAGGGTTCGGTTTCGGGGAGGGGTTCGGGTAGGGCGTAGTGTATGGGATAGGGTTAGGGTTAGGGTTAGTGTTAGGGTTAGGGCTCGGTTTAGGGTACGGGTTAGGATTAGGGTACGCGTTAGGGTTAGGGTAGGGGTTAGGGTTAGGGTATGCGATAGGGTGAGGTTAGTTATTAAACCTATCACACTCTCTAGATACCCCTTAGCACGTAAAGGAATATTATTTGTGGGTCCAGCCATGGAGAAGAGTTTAGACACTTGGAGAAGATAAGGAACACACCCATTATCACGAAATCACATTAGGATTCTCTTTTTAACCTGTTCCGTAAAACACTAGTGCTTAGGAAATCTATTGGTGGCAGAAGCACTCAAGGGTAGCTTAGGGTTAGGGTTAGGGTTAGGGTGAGGGTTAGGGTACGGCTTAGGGTACGGGTTCGGGTAGGGCGTAGGGTATGGGTTAGGGTTAGGGTTAGTGTTAGGGTTAGGGCTCGGTTTAGGGTACGGGTTAGGATTAGTGTACGCGTTAGGGTTAGGTTAGGTGTTAGGGTTAGGGTACGCGTTAGGGTGAGGGTAGTTATTAAACCTATCCCACTCTCTAGATACCCCCTAGCACGTAAAGGAATATTATTTGGGGGTCCAGCAATGGAGAAGAGTTTAGACACGAGGAGAAGATAAGGAACACACCCATTATCAAGAAATCACATTAGGATCCTCTTTTTAACCTGTTCCTTAAAACACTAGTGCTTAGGAAATCTATTGGAGGCAGAAGCAGTCAAGGGTAGCTTAGTGTTAGGGTTAGAGTTAGGGGGAGGGTTAGGGTACGGCTTAGGGTACGGGTTCGGGGAGGGGTTTGGGTAGGGCGTAGGGTATGGGTTAGGGTTAGGGTTAGGGTTAGTGTTAGTGTAAGGGCTCGGTTTAGGGTACGGGTTAGGATTAGGATACGCGTTAGGGTTAGGGTAGCTGTTAGGTTTAGGGTACGCTTTAGGGTGAGAGTAGTTATTAAACCTATCCCACTCTCTAGATACCCCTTAGCACGTAAAAGAATATTATTTGGGGGTCCAGCCATGGAGAAGAGCTTAGACACTAGGAGAAGATAAGGAACACACCCATTATCAAGAAATCACATTAGGATTCTCTTTTTAACCTGTTCCTTAAAACACTAGTGCTTAGGAAATCTATTGGAGGCAGAAGCAGTCAAGGGTAGCTTAGGGTTAGGGTTAGGGTTAGGGTACGGCTTAGGGTTCGGTTTCGGGGAGGGGTTCGGGTAGGGCGTAGTGTATGGGTTAGGGTTAGGGTTAGGGTTAGTGTTAGGGTTAGGGCTCGGTTTAGGGTACGGGTTAGGATTAGGGTACGCGTTAGGGTTAGGGTAGGGGTTAGGGTTAGGGTATGCGATAGGGTGAGGTTAGTTATTAAACCTATCACACTCTCTAGATACCCCTTAGCACGTAAAGGAATATTATTTGGGGGTCCAGCCATGGAGAAGAGCTTAGACACTAGGAGAAGATAAGGAACACACCCATTATCAAGAAATCACATTAGGAATCTCTTTTTAACCTGTTCCTTAAAACACTAGTGCTTAGGAAATCTATTGGAGGCAGAAGCAGTCAAGGGTAGCTTAGGGTTAGGGTTAGGTTTAGGGTGAGGGTTAGGGTACGGCTTAGGGTACGGGTTCGGGGAGGGGTTCGGGTAGGGCGTAGGGTATGGGTTATGGTTAGGGTTAGCGCTAGTGTTAGGGTTAGGGCTCGGTTTAGGGTACGGGTTAGGATTAGGGTACGCGTTAGGGTAAGGGTAGGGGTTAGGGTTAGGGTACGCGTTAGGGTGAGGGTAGTTATTAAACCTATCCCACTCTCTATATACCCCTTAGCACGTAAAGGAATATTATTTGGGGGTCCAGACATGGAGAAGAGTTTAGACACTAGGAGAAGATAAGGAACACACCCATTCTAAAGAAATCACATTAGGATTCTCTTTTTAACCTGTTCCTTAAAACACTAGTGCTTAGGAAATCTATTGGAGACAGAAGCAGTCAAGGGTAGCTTAGGGTTAGGGTTAGGGTGAGGGTGAGGGTTATTGTACGGCTTAGGATACGGGTTCGGGGAGGGGTTCGGGTAGGGCGTAGGGTATGGTTTAGGGTTAGGGTTAGGGTTAGTGTTAGGGTTAGGGCTCGGTTTAGGGTACGGGTTAGGATTAGGGTACGCGTTAGTGTTAGGGTAGGGGTTAGGGTAAGGGTACGCGATAGGGTGAGGTTAGTTATTAAACCTATCACACTCTCTAGATACCCCTTAGCACGTAAAGGAATATTATTTGGGGGTCCAGCCATGGAGAAGAGTTTAGACACTAGGAGAAGATAAGGAACACACCCATTATCACGAAATCACATTAGGATTCTCTTTTTAACCTGTTCCTTAAAACACTAGTGCTTAGGAAATCTATTGGTGGCAGAAGCACTCAAGGGTAGCTTAGGGTTAGGGTTAGGGTTAGGGTGAGGGTTAGGGTACGGCTTAGGGTACGGGTTCGGGTAGGGCGTAGGGTATGGGTTAGGGTTAGGGTTAGGGTTAGTGTTAGGGTTAGGGCTCGGTTTAGGGTACGGGTTAGGATTAGGGTACGCGTTAGGGTTAGGGTAGGGGTTAGGGTTAGGGTACGCGTTAGGGTGAGGGTAGTTATTAAACCTATCACACTCTCTAGATACCCCTTAGCACGTAAAGGAATATTATTTGGGGGTCCATCCATGGAGAAGAGTTTAGACACGAGGAGAAGATAAGGAACACACCCATTATCAAGAAATCACATTAGGATTCTCTTTTTAACCTGTTCCTTAAAACACTACTGCTTAGGAAATCTATTGGAGGCAGAAGCAGTCAAGGGTAGCTTAGGGTTAGGGTTAGGGTTAGGGTACGGCTTAGGGTACGGGTTCGGGGAGGGGTTCGGGTAGGGCGTAGGGTATGGGTTAGGGTTAGGGTTAGGGTTAGTGTTAGGGTTAGGGCTCGGTTTAGGGTACGGGTTAGGAATAGGGTACGCGTTAGGGTTAGGGTAGGGGTTAGGGTTAGGGTACGCGTTAGGGTGAGGGTAGTTATTAAACCTATCCCACTCTCTAGATACCCCTTAGCACGTAAAGGAATATTATTTGGGGGTCCAGCCATGGAGAAGAGTTTAGACACTAGGAGAAGATAAGGAACACACCCATTATCAAGAAATCACATTAGGATTCTCTTTTTAACCTGTTCCTTAAAACACTAGTGCTTAGGAAATCTATTGGAGGCAGAAGCAGTCAAGGGTAGCTTAGGGTTAGGGTTAGGTTTAGGGTGAGGGTTAGGGTACGACTTAGGGTACGGGTTCGGGGAGGGGTTCGGGTAGGGCGTAGGGTATGGGTTAGGGTTAGGGTTAGCGCTAGTGTTAGGGTTAGGGCTCGGTTTAGGGTACGGGTTAGGATTAGGGTACGCGTTAGGGTTAGGGTAGGGGTTAGGGTTAGGGTACGCGTTAGGGTGAGGGTAGTTATTAAACCTATCCCACTCTCTAGATACCCCTTAGCACGTAAAGGAATATTATTTGGGGGTCCAGCCATGGAGAAGAGTTTAGACACTAGGAGAAGATAAGGAGCACACCCATTATCAAGAAATCACTTTAGGATTCTCTTTTTAACCTGTACCTTAAAACACTAGTGCTTAGAAAATCTATTGGAGGCAGAAGCAGTCAAGGGTAGCTTAGGGATAGGGTTAGGGTGAGGGTGAGGGTTAGGGTACGGCTTAGGGTACGGGTTCGGGGAGGGGTTCGGGTAGGGCGTAGGTTATGGGTTAGGGTTACGGTTAGGGCTAGTGTTAGGGTTAGGGCTCGGTTTAGGGCACGGGTTAGGATTAGGGTACGCGTTAGTGTTAGGGTAGGGGTTAGGGTTATGCTACGCACTAGGGTGAGGGTAGTTATTAAACCTATCCCACTCTCTAGATACCCCTTAGCACGTAAAGAATATTATTTGGGGGTCCAGCCATGGAGAAGAGCTTAGACACTAGGAGAAGATAAGGAACACACCCATTATCAACAAATCACTTTAGGATTCTCTATTTAACCTGTTCCTTAAAACACTAGTGCTTAGGAAATCTATTGGAGGCAGAAGCAGTCAAGGGTAGCTTAGGGTTAGGGTTAGGGTTAGGGTGAGGGTTAGGGTATGGCTTAGGGTACGGGTTCGGGGAGGGGTTCGGGTAGGGCCTAGGGTATGGGTTAGGTTTAGGGTTAGGGTAGGGTTCGGGCTCGGTTTAGGGTACGGGTTAGGATTAGGGTACGCGTTAGTGTTAGGGTAGGGGTTAGGGTTAGGTTACGCTTTAGGGTGAGGTTAGTTATTAAACCTATCCCACTCTCTAGATACCCCTTAGCACGTAAAGGAATATTATTTGGGGGTCCAGCCATGGAGAAGAGTTTAGACACTAGGAGAAGATAAGGAGCACACCCATTATCAAGAAATCACATTAGGATTCTCTTTTTAACCTGTACCTTAAAACACTAGTGCTTAGGAAATCTATTGTGGCAGAAGCAGTCAAGGGTAGCTTAGGTTTAGGGTTAGGGTTAGGGTGAGGGTTAGGGTACGGCTTAGGGTACGGGTTCGGGGAGGGTTCGGGTAGGGCGTAGGGTATGGGTTAGGGTTAGGGTTAGGGCTAGTGTTAGGGTTAGGGCTCAGTTTAGGGTACGGGTTAGGATTAGGGTACGCGTTAGTGGTTAGGGTAGGGGTTAGGGTTATGGTACGCACTAGGGTGAGGGTAGTTATTAAACCTATCCCACTCTCTAGATACCCTTAGCACGTAAAGGAATATTATTTGGGGGTCCAGCCATGGAGAAGAGTTTAGACACTAGGAGAAGATAAGGAACACACCCATTATCAAGAAATCACATTAGGATTCTCTTTTTAACCTGTTCCTTAAAACACTAGTGCTTAGGAAATCTATTGGAGGCAGAAGCAATCAAGGGTAGCTTAGGGTTAGGGTTAGGTTTAGGGTGAGGGTTAGGGTACGGCTTAGGGTACGGGTTCGGGGAGGGGTTCGGGTAGGGCGTAGGGTATGGGTTAGGGTTAGTTTTAGCGCTAGTGTTAGGGTTAGGGCTCGGTTTAGGGTACAGGTTAGGATTAGGGTACGCGTTAGTGTTAGGGTAGGGGTTAGGGTTAGGGTACGCGATAGTGTGAGGTTAGTTATTAAACCTATCCCACTCTCTAGATACCCCTTAGCACGTAAAGGAATATTATTTGGGGGTCCAGCCATGGAGAAGAGTTTAGACACGAGGAGAAGATAAGGAACACACCCATTATCAAGAAATCACATTAGGATTCTCTTTTTAACCTGTTCCTTAAAACACTAGTGCTTAGGAAATCTATTGGAGGCAGAAGCAGTCAAGGGTAGCTTAGGGTTAGGGTTAGGGTTAGGGTATGGCTTAGGGTACGGGTTCGGGTAGGGCGTAGGGTATGGGTTAGGGTTAGCGTTAGGGTTAGTGTTAGGGTTAGGGCTCGGTTTAGGGTACGGGTTAGGATTAGGGTACGCGTTAGGGTTAGGGTAGGGGTTAGGGTTAGGATATGCGATACGGTGAGGTTACTTATTAAACCTATCCCACTCTCTAGATACCCCTTAGCACGTAAAGAATATTATTTGGGGGTCCAGCCATGGAGAAGAGTTTAGACACTAGGAGAAGATAAGGAACACACCCATTATCAAGAAATCACATTAGGATTCTCTTTTTAACCTGTTCCTTAAAACACTGGTGCTTAGGAAATCTATTGGAGGCAGAAGCAGTCAAGAGTAGCTTAGGGTTAGGGTGAGGGTTAGGGTGAGGGTTAGGGTATGGCTTAGGGTACGGGTTCGGGTAGGGCGTAGGGTATGGGTTAGGGTTAGGGTTAGGGTTAGTGTTAGGGTTAGGGCTCGGTTTAGGGTACCGGTTAGGATTAGGGTACGCGTTAGGGTTAGGGTAGGGGTTAGGGTTAGCGTACGCGTTAGGGTGAGGGTAGTTATTAAACCTATCACACTCTCTAGATGCCCCTTAGCATGTAAAGGAATATTATTTGGGGGTCCAGCCATGGAGAAGAGTTTAGACACGAGGAGAAGATAAGGAACACACCCATTATCAAGAAATCACATTAGGATTCTCTTTTTAACCTGTTCCTTAAAACACTAGTGCTTAGGAAATCTATTGGAGGCAGAAGCAGTCAAGGGTAGCTTAGGGTTAGGTTTAGGGTTAGGGTACGGCTTAGGGTACGGGTTCGGGGAGGGGTTCGGGTAGGGCGTAGGGTATGGGTTAGGGTTAGGGTTAGGGTAAGTGTTAGGGTTAGGGCTCGGTTTAGGGTACGGGTTAGGATTAGGGTATGCGTTAGGGTTAGGGTAGGTGTTAGGGTTAGGGTACGCATTAGGGTGAGGGTAGTTATTAAACCTATCCCACTCTCTAGATACCCCCTAGCACGTAAAGGAATATTATTTGGGGGTCCAGCCATGGAGAAGTTTTTAGACACTAGGAAAATATAAGGAACACACCCATTATCACGAAATCACATTAGGATTCTCTTTTTAACCTGTTCCTTAAAACACTAGTGCTTAGGAAATCAATTGGAGGCAGAAGCAGTCAAGGGTAGCTTAGGGTTAGGGTTAGGGTTAGGGTTAGGGTTAGGGTTAGGGTTAGGGTTCGGGCTCGGTTTAGGGTACGGGTTAGGATTAGGGTACGCGTTAGTGTTAGGGTAGGGGTTAGGGTTATGGTACGCACTAGGGTGAGGGTAGTTATTAAACCTATCCCACTCTCTAGATACCCCTGAGCACGTAAAGGAATATTATTTGGGGGTCCAGCCATGGAGAAGAGTTTAGACACTAGGAGAAGATAAGGAACACACCCATTATCAAGAAATCACATTAGGATTCTCTTTTTAACCTGTTCCTTAAAACACTAGTGCTTAGGAAATCTATTGGAGGCAGAAGCAGTCAAGAGTAGCTTAGGGTTAGGGTTAGGGTTAGGGTGAGGGTTAGGGTATGGCTTAGGGTACGGGTTCGGGTAGGGCGTAGGGTATGGGTTAGGGTTAGGGTTAGGGTTAGTGTTAGGGTTAGGGCTCGGTTTAGGGTACGGGTTAGGATTACGGTACGCGTTAGTGTTAGGGTAGGGGTTAGGGTTAGGATATGCGATAGGGTGAGGTTACTTATTAAACCTATCCCACTCTCTAGATACCCCTTAGCACGTAAAGGAATATTATTTGGGGGTCCAGCCATGGAGAAGAGTTTAGACACTAGGAGAAGATAAGGAACACACCCATTATCAAGAAATCACATTAGGATTCTCTTTTTAACCTGTTCCTTAAAACACTAGAGCTTAGGAAATCTATTGGAGTCAGAAGCAGTCAAGAGTAGCTTAGGGTTAGGGTTAGGGTTAGGGTGAGGGTTAGGGTATGGCTTAGGGTACGGGTTCGGGTAGGGCGTAGGGTATGGGTTAGGGTTAGGGTTAGTGTTAGGGTTCGGGCTCGGTTTAGGGTACGGGTTAGGATTAGGGTACGCGTTAGTGTTAGGGTAGGGGTTAGGGTTATGGTACGCACTAGGGTGAGGGTAGTTATTAAACCTATCCCACTCTCTAGATACCCCTTAGCACGTAAAGGAATATTATTTGGGGGTCCAGCCATGGAGAAGAGTTTAGACACTAGGAGAAGATAAGGAACACAACCATTATCAAGAAATCACATTAGGATTCTCTTTTTAACCTGTTCCTTAAAACACTAGTGCTTAGGAAATCTATTGGAGGCAGAAGCAATCAAGGGTAGCTTAGGGTTAGGGTTAGAGTTAGGGTGAGGGTTAGGGTACGGCTTAGGGTACGGGTTCGGGGAGGGGTTTGGGTAGGGCGTAGGGTATGGGTTAGGGTTAGGGTTAGGGTTAGTGTTAGTGTTAGGGCTCGTTTTAGGGTACGGGTTAGGATTAGGGTACGCGTTATGGTTAGGGTAGCGGTTAGGGTTAGGGTACGCTTTAGGCTGAGGTTAGTTATTAAACCTATCCCACTCTCTAGATACCCCTTAGCTCGTAAAGGAATATTATTTGGGGGTCCAGCCATGGAGAAGAGCTTAGACACTAGGAGAAGATAAGGAACACACCCATTATCAAGAAATCACATTAGGATTCTCTTTTTAACCTGTTCCTTAAAACACTAGTGCTTAGGAAATCTATTGGAGGCAGAAGCAGTCAAGGGTAACTTAGGGTTAGGGCTAGGTTTAGGGTGAGGGTTAGGGTACGGCTTAGGGTACGGGTTCGGGGAGGGGTTCGGGTAGGGCGTAGGGTATGGGTTAGGGTTAGGGTTAGCGCTAGTGTTAGGGTTAGGGCTCGGTTTAGGGTACGGGTTAGGATTAGGGTACGCATTAGGGTTAGGGTAGGGGTTAGGGTTAGGGTACGCGTTAGGGTTAGGGTTAGGGTTAGGGCTCGGTTTAGGGTAAGGGTTAGGATTAGGGTACGCGTTAGTGTTAGGGTAGGGGTTAGGGTTAGGGTACGCGATAGTGTGAGGTTAGTTATTAAACCTATCCCACTCTCTAGATACCCCTTAGCACGTAAAGGAATATTATTTGGGGGTCCAGCCATGGAGAAGAGTTTAGACACGAGGAGAAGATAAGGAACACACCCATTATCAAGAAATCACATTAGGATTCTCTTTTTAACCTGTTCCTTAAAACACTAGTGCTTAGGAAATCTATTGGAGGCAGAAGCAGTCAAGGGTAGCTTAGGGTTAGGGTTAGGGTTAGGGTATGGCTTAGGGTACGGGTTCGGGGAGGGGTTCGGGTAGGGCGTAGTGTATGGGTTAGGGTTAGGGTTAGGGTTAGTGTTAGGGTTCGGGCTCGGTTTAGGGTACGGGTTAGGATTAGGGTACGCGTTAGTGTTAGGGTAGGGGTTAGGGTTATGGTACGCACTAGGGTGAGGGTAGTTATTAAACCTATCCCACTCTCTAGATACCCCTTAGCACGTAAAGGATTATTATTTGGGGGTCCAGCCATGGAGAAGAGTTTAGACACTAGGAGAAGATAAGGAACACACCCATTATCAAGAAATCACATTAGGATTCTCTTTTTAACCTGTTCCTTAAAACACTAGTGCTTAGGAAATCTATTGGAGGCAGAAGCAATCAAGGGTAGCTTAGGGTTAGGGTTAGAGTTAGGGTGAGGGTTAGGGTACGGCTTAGGGTACGGGTTCGGGGAGGGGTTTGGGTAGGGCGTAGGGTATGGGTTAGGGTTAGGGTTAGGGTTAGTGTTAGGGTTAGGGCTCGGTTTAGGGTACGGGTTAGGATTAGGGTACGCGTTAGGGTTAGGGTAGGGGTTAGGGTTAGGGTTAGGGTTAGTGTTAGGGTTAGGGCTCGGTTTAGGGTACGGGTTAGGATTAGGGTACGCGTTAGTGTTAGGGTAGGGGTTAGGGTTAGGTTACGCTTTATGGTGAGGTTAGTTATTAAACCTATCCCACTCTCTAGATACCCCTTAGCACGTAAAGGAATATTATTTGGGGGTCCAGCCATGGAGAAGAGTTTAGACACTAGGAGAAGATAAGGAGCACACCCATTATCATAAAATCACATTAGGATTCTCTTTTTAACCTGTACCTTAAAACACTAGTGCTTAGGAAATCTATTGGTGGCAGAAGCAGTCAAGGGTAGCTTAGGGTTAGGGTTAGGGTTAGGGTGAGGGTTAGGGTACGGCTTAGGGTACGGGTTCGGGGAGGGGTTCGGGTAGGGCGTAGGGTATGGGTTAGGGTTAGGGTTAGGGTTTGTGTTAGGGTTAGGGCTCGGTTTAGGGTACGGGTTAGGATTAGGGTACGCGTTAGTCTTAGGGGAGGGGTTAGGGTTAGGGTACGCGATAGGGTGAGGTTAGTTATTAAACCTATCCCACTCTCTAGATACCCCTTAGCACGTAAAGGAATATTATTTGGGGGTCCAGCCATGGAGAGGAGTTTAGACACTAGGAGAAGATAAGGAACACACCCATTATCAAGAAATCACATTAGGATTCTCTTTTTAACCTGTTCCTTAAAACACTAGTGCTTAGGAAATCTATTGGAGGCAGAAGAAGTCAAGGGTAGCTTAGGGTTAGGGTTAGGTTTAGGGTGAGGGTTAGGGTACGGCTTAGGGTACGGGTTCGGGGAGGGGTTCGGGTAGGGCGTAGGGTATGGGTTAGGGTTAGGGTTAGGGTTAGTGTTAGGGTTAGGGCTCGGTTTAGGGTACTGGTTAGGATTAGGGTACGCGTTAGGGTTAGGGTAGGTGTTAGGGTTAGTGTACACTTTAGGGTGAGAGTAGTTATTAAACCTATCCCACTCTCTAGATACCCCTTAGCACGTAAAGGAATATTATTTGGGGGTCCAGCCATGGAGAAGAGTTTAGACACTAGGAGAAGATAAGGAGCACACCCATTATCATAAAATCACATTAGGATTCTCTTTTTAACCTGTACCTTAAAACACTAGTGCTTAGGAAATCTATTGGTGGCAGAAGCAGTCAAGGGTAGCTTAGGGTTAGGGTTAGGGTTAGGGTGAGGGTTAGGGTACGGCTTAGGGTACGGGTTCGGGGAGGGGTTCGGGTAGGGCGTAGGGTATGGGTTAGGGTTAGGGTTAGGGTTTGTGTTAGGGTTAGGGCTCGGTTTAGGGTACGGGTTAGGATTAGGTTACGCGTTAGTCTTAGGGGAGGGGTTAGGGTTAGGGTACGCGATAGGGTGAGGTTAGTTATTAAACCTATCCCACTCTCTAGATACCCCTTAGCACGTAAAGGAATATTATTTGGGGGTCCAGCCATGGAGAGGAGTTTAGACACTAGGAGAAGATAAGGAACACACCCATTATCAAGAAATCACATTAGGATTCTCTTTTTAACCTGTTCCTTAAAACACTAGTGCTTAGGAAATCTATTGGAGGCAGAAGAAGTCAAGGGTAGCTTAGGGTTAGGGTTAGATTTAGGGTGAGGGTTAGGTTACGGCTTAGGGTACGGGTTCGGGGAGGGGTTCGGGTAGGGCGTAGGGTATGGGTTAGGGTTAGGGTTAGGGTTAGTGTTAGGGTTAGGGCTCGGTTTAGGGTACTGGTTAGGATTAGGGTACGCGTTAGGGTTAGGGTAGGTGTTAGGGTTAGTGTACACTTTAGGGTGAGAGTAGTTATTAAACCTATCCCACTCTCTAGATACCCCTTAGCACGTAAAGGAATATTATTTGGGGGTCCAGCCATGGAGAAGAGTTTAGACACGAGGAGAAGATAAGGAACACACCCATTATCAAGAAATCACATTAGGATTCTCTTTTTAACCTGTTCTTTAAAACACTAGTGCTTAGGAAATCTATTGGAGGCAGAAGCAGTCAAGGGTAGCTTAGTGTTAGGGTTAGGGTTAGGGTGAGGGTTAGGGTACGGCTTAGGGTACGGGTTCGGGGAGGAGTTCGGGTAGGGCGTAGGGTATGGGTTAGGGTTAGGGTTAGGGTTAGTGTTAGGGTTAGGGCTCGGTTTAGGGTACGGGTTAGGATTAGGGTACGCGTTAGTGTTAGGGTAGGGGTTAGGGTTAGGGTACGCGATAGGGTGAAGTTAGTTATTAAACCTATCCCACTCTCTAGATACCCCTTAGCACGTAAAGGAATATTATTTGGGGGTCCATCCATGGAGAAGAGTTTAGACACGAGGAGAAGATAAGGAACACACCCATTATCAACAAATCACATTAGGATCCTCTTTTTAACCTGTTCCTTAAAACACTAGTGCTTAGGAAATCTATTGGAGACAGAAGCCGTCAAGGGTAGCTTAGGTTTAGGGTTAGGGTTAGGGTTAGGGTTAGGGTACGGCTTAGGGTAGGGGTTCAGGGAGGGGTTCGGGTAGGGCGTAGGGTATGGGTTAGGGTTAGGGTTAGTGTTAGGGTTCGGGCTCGGTTTAGGGTACGGGTTAGGATTAGGGTACGCGTTACTCTTAGGGGAGGGGTTAGGGTTAGGGTACGCGATAGGGTGAGGTTAGTTATTAAACCTGTCACACTCTCTAGATACCCCTTAGCACGTAAAGGAATATTATTTGGGGGTCCAGCCATGGAGAAGAGTTTAGACACTAGGAGAAGATAAGGAACACACTCATTATCAAGAAATCACATTAGGATTCTCTTTTTAACCTGTTCCGTAAAACACTAGTGCTTAGGAAATCTATTGGAGGCAGAAGCAGTCAAGGGTAGCTTAGGGTTAGGGTTAGGTTTAGGGTGAGGGTTAGGGTACGGCTTAGGGTACGGGTTCGGGGAGGGGTTCGGGTAGGGCGTAGGGTATGGGTTAGGGTTAGGGTTAGGGTTAGTGTTAGTGTTAGGGCTCGGTTTAGGGTACGGGTTAGGATTAGGTTACGCGTTAGTGTTAGGGTAGGGGTTAGGGTTAGGGTACACTTTAGGGTGAGAGTAGTTATTAAACCTATCCCACTCTCTAGATACCCCTTAGCACGTAAAGGAATATTTTTTGGGGGTCCAGCCATGGAGAAGAGTTTAGACACGAGGAGAAGATAAGGAACACACCCATTATCAAGAAATCACATTAGGATTCTCTTTTTAACCTGTTCCTTAAAACACTAGTGCTTAGGAAATCTATTGGAGGCAGAAGCAGTCAAGGGTAGCTTAGGGTTAGGGTTAGGGTTAGGGTACGGCTTAGGGTACGGGTTCAGGGAGGGGTTCGGGTAGGGCGTAGGGTATGGGTTAGGGTTAGGGTTAGGGTTAGTGTTAGGGTTCGGGCTCGGTTTAGGGTACGGGTTAGGATTAGGGTACGCGTTAGTGTTAGGGTAGGGGTTAGGGTTAGGTTACGCTTTATGGTGAGGTTAGTTATTAAACCTATCCCACTCTCTAGATACCCCTTAGCACGTAAAGGAATATTATTTGGGGGTCCAGCCATGGAGAAGAGTTTAGACACTAGGAGAAATAAGGAGCACACCCATTATCAAGAAATCACATTAGGATTCTCTTTTTAACCTGTACCATAAAACACTAGTGCTTAGGAAATCTATTGGTGGCAGAAGCACTCAAGGGTAGCTTAGGGTTAGGGTTAGGGTTAGGGTGAGGATTAGGGTACGGCTTAGGGTACGGGTTCGGGGAGGGGTTCGGGTAGGGCGTAGGGTATGGGTTAGGGTTAGGGTTAGGGCTAGTGTTAGGGTTAGGACTCGGTTTAGGGTAGGGGTTAGGATTAGGGTACGCATTAGTGTTAGGGTAGGGGTTAGGGTTATGGTACGCACTAGGGTGAGGGTAGTTATTAAACCTATCCCACTCTCTAGATACCCCTTAGCACGTAAAGGAATATTATTTGGGGGTCCAGCCATGGAGAAGAGTTTAGACACTAGGAGAAGATAAGGAACACACCCATTATCAAGAAATCACATTAGGATTCTCTTTTTAACCTGTTCCTTAAAACACTAGTGCTTAGGAAATCTGTTGGAGGCAGAAGCCGTCAAGGGTAGCTTAGGGTTAGGGTTAGGGTTAGGATGAGGGTTAGGGTACGGCTTAGGGTACGGGTTCGGGGAAGGGTTCGGGTAGGGCGTAGGGTATGGGTTAGGGTTAGGGTTAGGGTTAGTGTTAGGGTTAGGGCTCGGTTTAGGCTACGGGTTAGGATTAGGGTACGCGTTAGTGTTAGGGTAGGGGTTAGGGTTAGGGTACGCGATAGGGTGAGGTTAGTTATTAAACCTATCCCACTCTCTAGATACCCCTTAGCACGTAAAGGAATATTATTTGGGGGTCCAGCCATGGAGAAGAGTTTAGACACGAGGAGAACATAAGGAACACACCCATTATCAAGAAATCACATTAGGATTCTCTTTTTAACCTGTTCCTTAAAACACTAGTGCTTAGGAAATCTATTGGAGGCAGAAGAAGTCAAGGGTAGCTTAGTGTTAGGGTTAGGGTTAGGGTACGGCTTAGGGTTCGGTTTCGGGGAGGGGTTCGGGTAGGGCGTAGTGTATGGGTTAGGGTTAGGGTTAGGGTTAGTGTTAGGGTTAGGGCTCGGTTTAGGGTACGGGTTAGGATTAGGGTACGCGTTAGGGTTAGGGTAGGGGTTAGGGTTAGGGTATGCGATAGGGTGAGGTTAGTTATTAAACCTATCACACTCTCTAGATACCCCTTAGCACGTAAAGGAATATTATTTGTGGGTCCAGCCATGGAGAAGAGTTTAGACACTAGGAGAAGATAAGGAACACACCCATTATCACGAAATCACATTAGGATTCTCTTTTTAACCTGTTCCTTAAAACACTAGTGCTTAGGAAATCTATTGGAGGCAGAAGCACTCAAGGGTAGCTTAGGGTTAGGGTTAGAGTTAGGGTGAGGGTTAGGGTACGGCTTAGGGTACGGGTTCGGGGAGGGGTTTGGGTAGGGCGTAGGGTATGGGTTAGGGTTAGGGTTAGGGTTAGTGTTAGTGTTAGGGCTCGTTTTAGGGTACGGGTTAGGATTAGGGTACGCGTTATGGTTAGGGTAGCGGTTAGGGTTAGGGTACGCTTTAGGCTGAGGTTAGTTATTAAACCTATCCCACTCTCTAGATACCCCTTAGCACGTAAAGGAATATTATTTGGGGGTCCAGCCATGGAGAAGAGCTTAGACACTAGGAGAAGATAAGGAACACACCCATTATCAAGAAATCACATTAGGATTCTCTTTTTAACCTGTTCCGTAAAACACTAGTGCTTAGGAAATCTATTGGAGGCAGAAGCAGTCAAGGGTAACTTAGGGTTAGGGCTAGGTTTAGGGTGAGGGTTAGGGTACGGCTTAGGGTACGGGTTCGGGGAGGGGTTCGGGTAGGGCGTAGGGTATGGGTTAGGGTTAGGGTTAGCGCTAGTGTTAGGGTTAGGGCTCGGTTTAGGGTACGGGTTAGGATTAGGGTACGCATTAGGGTTAGGGTAGGGGTTAGGGTTAGGGTACGCGTTAGGGTTAGGGTTAGGGTTAGGGCTCGGTTTAGGGTAAGGGTTAGGATTAGGGTACGCGTTAGTGTTAGGGTAGGGGTTAGGGTTAGGGTGCGCGATAGTGTGAGGTTAGTTATTAAACCTATCCCACTCTCTAGATACCCCTTAGAACGTAAAGGAATATTATTTGGGGGTCCAGCCATGGAGAAGAGTTTAGACACGAGGAGAAGATAAGGAACACACCCATTATCAAGAAATCACATTAGGATTCTCTTTTTAACCTGTTCCTTAAAACACTAGTGCTTAGGAAATCTATTGGAGGCAGAAGCAGTCAAGGGTAGCTTAGGGTTAGGGTTAGGGTTAGGGTATGGCTTAGGGTACGGGTTCGGGGAGGGGTTCGGGTAGGGCGTAGTGTATGGGTTAGGGTTAGGGTTAGGGTTAGTGTTAGGGTTCGGGCTCGGTTTAGGGTACGGTTAGGATTAGGGTACGCGTTAGTGTTAGGGTAGGGGTTAGGGTTATGGTACGCACTAGGGTGAGGGTAGTTATTAAACCTATCCCACTCTCTAGATACCCCTTAGCACGTAAAGGATTATTATTTGGGGGTCCAGCCATGGAGAAGAGTTTAGACACTAGGAGAAGATAAGGAACACACCCATTATCAAGAAATCACATTAGGATTCTCTTTTTAACCTGTTCCTTAAAACACTAGTGCTTAGGAAATCTATTGGAGGCAGAAGCAATCAAGGGTAGCTTAGGGTTAGGGTTAGAGTTAGGGTGAGGGTTAGGGTACGGCTTAGGGTACGGGTTCGGGGAGGGGTTTGGGTAGGGCGTAGGGTATGGGTTAGGGTTAGGGTTAGGGTTAGTGTTAGGGTTAGGGCTCGGTTTAGGGTACGGGTTAGGATTAGGGTACGCGTTAGGGTTAGGGTAGGGGTTAGGGTTAGGGTTAGGGTTAGTGTTAGGGTTAGGGCTCGGTTTAGGGTACGGGTTAGGATTAGGGTACGCGTTAGTGTTAGGGTAGGGGTTAGGGTTAGGTTACGCTTTAGGGTGAGGTTAGTTATTAAACCTATCCCACTCTCTAGATACCCCTTAGCACGTAAAGGAATATTATTTTGGGGTCCAGCCATGGAGAAGAGTTTAGACACTAGGAGAAGATAAGGAGCACACCCATTATCATAAAATCACATTGGGATTCTCTTTTTAACCTGTACCTTAAAACACTAGTGCTTAGGAAATCTATTGGTGGCAGAAGCAGTCAAGGGTAGCTTAGGGTTAGGGTTAGGGTTAGGGTGAGGGTTAGGGTACGGCTTAGGGTACGGGTTCGGGGAGGGGTTCGGGTAGGGCGTAGGGTATGGGTTAGGGTTAGGGTTAGGGTTTGTGTTAGGGTTAGGGCTCGGTTTAGGGTACGGGTTAGGATTAGGGTACGCGTTAGTCTTAGGGGAGAGGTTAGGGTTAGGGTACGCGATAGGGTGAGGTTAGTTATTAAACCTATCCCACTCTCTAGATACCCCTTAGCACGTAAAGGAATATTATTTGGGGGTCCAGCCATGGAGAGGAGTTTAGACACTAGGAGAAGATAAGGAACACACCCATTATCAAGAAATCACATTAGGATTCTCTTTTTAACCTGTTCCTTAAAACACTAGTGCTTAGGAAATCTATTGGAGGCAGAAGAAGTCAAGGGTAGCTTAGGGTTAGGGTTAGGTTTAGGGTGAGGGTTAGGGTACGGCTTAGGGTACGGGTTCGGGGAGAGGTTCGGGTAGGGCGTAGGGTATGGGTTAGGGTTAGGGTTAGGGTTAGTGTTAGGGTTAGGCCTCGGTTTAGGGTACTGGTTAGGATTAGGGTACGCGTTAGGGTTAGGGTAGGTGTTAGGGTTAGTGTACACTTTAGGGTGAGAGTAGTTATTAAACCTATCCCACTCTCTAGATACCCCTTAGCACGTAAAGGAATATTATTTGGGGGTCCAGCCATGGAGAAGAGTTTAGACACGAGGAGAAGATAAGGAACACACCCATTATCAAGAAATCACATTAGGATTCTCTTTTTAACCTGTTCTTTAAAACACTAGTGCTTAGGAAATCTATTGGAGGCAGAAGCAGTCAAGGGTAGCTTAGTGTTAGGGTTAGGGTTAGGGTGAGGGTTAGGGTACGGCTTAGGGTACGGGTTCGGGGAGGAGTTCGGGTAGGGCGTAGGGTATGGGTTAGGGTTAGGGTTAGGGTTAGTGTTAGGGTTAGGGCTCGGTTTAGGGTACGGGTTAGGATTAGGGTACGCGTTAGTGTTAGGGTAGGGGTTAGGGTTAGGGTACGCGATAGGGTGAAGTTAGTTATTAAACCTATCCCACTCTCTAGATACCCCTTAGCACGTAAAGGAATATTATTTGGGGGTCCATCCATGGAGAAGAGTTTAGACACGAGGAGAAGATAAGGAACACACCCATTATCAACAAATCACATTAGGATCCTCTTTTTAACCTGTTCCTTAAAACACTAGTGCTTAGGAAATCTATTGGAGACAGAAGCCGTCAAGGGTAGCTTAGGTTTAGGGTTAGGGTTAGAGTTAGGGTTAGGGTACGGCTTAGGGTAGGGGTTCAGGGAGGGGTTCGGGTAGGGCGTAGGGTATGGGTTAGGGTTAGGGTTAGGGTTAGTGTTAGGGTTCGGGCTCGGTTTAGGGTACGGGTTAGGATTAGGGTACGCGTTAGTGTTAGGGTAGGGGTTAGGGTTAGGTTACGCTTTATGGTGAGGTTAGTTATTAAACCTATCCCACTCTCTAGATACCCCTTAGCACGTAAAGGAATATTATTTGGGGGTCCAGCCATGGAGAAGAGTTTAGACACTAGGAGAAATAAGGAGCACACCCATTATCAAGAAATCACATTAGGATTCTCTTTTTAACCTGTACCATAAAACACTAGTGCTTAGGAAATCTATTGGTGGCAGAAGCACTCAAGGGTAGCTTAGGGTTAGGGTTAGGGTTAGGGTGAGGATTAGGGTACGGCTTAGGGTACGGGTTCGGGGAGGGGTTCGGGTAGGGCGTAGGGTATGGGTTAGGGTTAGGGTTAGGGCTAGTGTTAGGGTTAGGGCTCGGTTTAGGGTACGGGTTAGGATTAGGGTACGCATTAGTGTTAGGGTAGGGGTTAGGGTTATGGTACGCACTAGGGTGAGGGTAGTTATTAAACCTATCCCACTCTCTAGATACCCCTTAGCACGTAAAGGAATATTATTTGGGGGTCCAGCCATGGAGAAGAGTTTAGACACTAGGAGAAGATAAGGAACACACCCATTATCAAGAAATCACATTAGGATTCTCTTTTTAACCTGTTCCTTAAAACACTAGTGCTTAGGAAATCTGTTGGAGGCAGAAGCCGTCAAGGGTAGCTTAGGGTTAGGGTTAGGGTTAGGATGAGGGTTAGGGTACGGCTTAGGGTACGGGTTCGGGGAAGGGTTCGGGTATGGCGTAGGGTATGGGTTAGGGTTAGGGTTAGGGTTAGTGTTAGGGTTAGGGCTCGGTTTAGGCTACGGGTTAGGATTAGGGTACGCGTTAGTGTTAGGGTAGGGGTTAGGGTTAGGGTACGCGATAGGGTGAGGTTAGTTATTAAACCTATCCCACTCTCTAGATACCCCTTAGCACGTAAAGGAATATTATTTGGGGGTCCATCCATGGAGAAGAGTTTAGACACGAGGAGAACATAAGGAACACACCCATTATCAAGAAATCACATTAGGATTCTCTTTTTAACCTGTTCCTTAAAACACTAGTGCTTAGGAAATCTATTGGAGGCAGAAGAAGTCAAGGGTAGCTTAGTGTTAGGGTTAGGGTTAGGGTACGGCTTAGGGTTCGGTTTCGGGGAGGGGTTCGGGTAGGGCGTAGTGTATGGGTTAGGGTTAGGGTTAGGGTTAGTGTTAGGGTTAGGGCTCGGTTTAGGGTACGGGTTAGGATTAGGGTACGCGTTAGGGTTAGGGTAGGGTTTAGGGTTAGGGTATGCGATAGGGTGAGGTTAGTTATTAAACCTATCACACTCTCTAGATACCCCTTAGCACGTAAAGGAATATTATTTGTGGGTCCAGCCATGGAGAAGAGTTTAGACACTAGGAGAAGATAAGGAACACACCCATTATCACGAAATCACATTAGGATTCTCTTTTTAACCTGTTCCTTAAAACATTAGTGCTTAGGAAATCTATTGGTGGCAGAAGCACTCAAGGGTAGCTTAGGGTTAGGGTTAGGGTTAGGGTGAGGGTTAGGGTACGGCTTAGGGTACGGGTTCGGGTAGGGCGTAGGGTATGGGTTAGGGTTAGGGTTAGTGTTAGGGTTAGGGCTCGGTTTAGGGTACGGGTTAGGATTAGGGTACGGGTTAGGATTAGTGTACGCGTTAGGGTTAGGGTAGGTGTTAGGGTTAGGGTACGCGTTAGGGTGAGGGTAGTTATTAAACCTATCCCACTCTCTAGATACCCCCTAGCACGTAAAGGAATATTATTTGGTGGTCCAGCCATGGAGAAGAGTTTAGACACTAGGAGAAGATAAGGAACACACGCATTATCAAGAAATCACATTAGGATTCTCTTTTTAACCTGTTCCTTAAAACACTAGTACTTAGGAAATCTCTTGGAGGCAGAAGCAGTCAAGGGTAGCTTAGTGTTAGGGTTAGGGTTAGGGTGAGGGTTAGGGTACGGCTTGGGTACGGGTTCGGGGAGGAGTTCGGGTAGGGCGTAGGGTATGGGTTAGGGTTAGGGTTAGGGTTAGTGTTAGGGTTAGGGCTCGTTTTGGGTACGGGTTAGGATTAGGGTACGCGTTAGTGTTAGGGTAGGGGTTAGGGTTAGGGTACGCGATAGGGTGAGGTTAGTTATTAAACCTATCCCACTCTCTAGATACCCCTTAGCACGGAAAGGAATATTATTTGGGGGTCCAGCCATGGAGAAGAGTTTAGACACGAGGAGAAGATAAGGAACACACCCATTATCAACAAATCACATTAGGATCCTCTTTTTAACCTGTTCCTTAAAACACTAGTGCTTAGGAAATCTATTGGAGGCAGAAGCCGTCAAGGGTAGCTTAGGTTTAGGGTTAGGGTTAGGGTGAGGGTGAGGGTTAGGGTACGGCTTAGGGTACGGGTTCAGGGAGGGGTTCGGGTAGGGCGTAGGGTATGGGTTAGGGTTAGGGTTAGTGTTAGGGTTCGGGCTCGGTTTAGGGTACGGGTTAGGATTAGGGTACGCGTTAGTGTTAGGGTAGGGGTTAGGGTTAGGTTACGCTTTAGGGTGAGGTTAGTTATTAAACCTATCCCACTCTCTAGATACCCCTTAGCACGTAAAGGAATATTATTTGGGGGTCCAGCCATGGAGAAGAGTTTAGACACTAGGAGAAGATAAGGAGCACACCCATTATCAAGAAATCACATTAGGATTCTCTTTTTAACCTGTACCTTAAAACACTAGTGCTTAGGAAATCTATTGGTGGCAGAAGCACTCAAGTGTAGCTTAGGGTTAGAGTTAGGGTTAGGGTGAGGGTTAGGGTACGGCTTAGGGTACAGGTTCGGGGAGGGGTTCGGGTAGGGCGTAGGGTATGGGTTAGGGTTAGGGTTAGGGTTAGTGTTAGGGTTAGGGCTCGGTTTAGGGTACGTGTTAGGATTAGGGTACGCGTTAGGTTTAGGGTAGGGGTTAGGGTTAGGGTATGCGATAGGGTGAGGTTAGTTATTAAACCTATCACACTCTCTAGATACCCCTTAGCACGTAAAGGAATATTATTTGTGGGTCCAGCCATGGAGAAGAGTTTAGACACTAGGAGAAGATAAGGAACACACCCATTATCACGAAATCACATTAGGATTCTCTTTTAAACCTGTTCCTTAAAACACTAGTGCTTAGGAAATCTATTGGTGGCAGAAGCACTCAAGGGTAGCTTAGGGTTAGGGTTAGGGTTAGGGTGAGGGTTAGGATACGGCTTAGGGTACGGGTTCGGGTAGGGCGTAGGGTATGGGTTAGGGTTAGGGTTAGTGTTAGGGTTAGGGCTCGGTTTAGGGTACGGGTTAGGATTAGGGTACGGGTTAAGATTAGTGTACGCGTTAGGGTTAGGGTAGGTGTTAGGGTTAGGGTACGCGTTAGGGTGAGGGTAGTTATTAAACCTATCCCACTCTCTAGATACCCCCTAGCACGTAAAGGAATATTATTTGGTGGTCCAGCCATGGAGAAGAGTTTAGACACTAGGAGAAGATAAGGAACACACCCATTATCAAGAAATCACATTAGGATTCTCTTTTAAACCTGTTCCTTAAAACACTAGTACTTAGGAAATCTCTTGGAGGCAGAAGCAGTCAAGGGTAGCTTAGTGTTAGGGTTAGGGTTAGGGTGAGGGTTAGGGTACGGCTTGGGTACGGGTTCGGGGAGGAGTTCGGGTAGGGCGTAGGGTATGGGTTAGGGTTAGGGTTAGTGTTAGGGTTAGGGCTCGTTTTGGGTACGGGTTAGGATTAGGGTACGCGTTAGTGTTAGGGTAGGGGTTAGGGTTAGGGTACGCGATAGGGTGAGGTTAGTTATTAAACCTATCCCACTCTCTAGATACCCCTTAGCACGTAAAGGAATATTATTTGGGGGTCCAGCCATGGAGAAGAGTTTAGACACTAGGAGAAGATAAGGAACACACCCATTATCAACAAATCACATTAGGATCCTCTTTTTAACCTGTTCCTTAAAACACTAGTGCTTAGGAAATCTATTGGAGGCAGAAGCCGTCAAGGGTAGCTTAGGTTTAGGGTTAGGGTTAGGGTTAGGGTGAGGGTTAGGGTACGGCTTAGGGTACGGGTTCAGGGAGGGGTTCGGGTAGGGCGTAGGGTATGGGTTAGGGTTAGGGTTAGTGTTAGGGTTCGGGCTCGGTTTAGTGTACGGGTTAGGATTAGGGTACGCGTTAGTGTTAGGGTAGGGCTTAGGGTTAGGTTACGCTTTAGGGTGAGGTTAGTTATTAAACCTATCCCACTCTCTAGATACCCCTTAGCACGTAAAGGAATATTATTTGGGGGTCCAGCCATGGAGAAGAGTTTAGAAACTAGGAGAAGATAAGGAGCACACCCATTATCAAGAAATCACATTAGGATTCTCTTTTTAACCTGTACCTTAAAACACTAGTGCTTAGGAAATCTATTGGTGGCAGAAGCAGTCAAGGGTAGCTTAGGGTTTGTGTTAGGGTTAGGGTGAGGGTTAGGGTACGGCTTAGGGTACGGGTTCGGGGAGGGGTTCGGGTAGGGCGTAGGGTATGGGTTAGGGTTAGGGTTAGGGTTAGTGTTAGGGTTAGGGCTCGGTTTAGGCTACGGTTTAGGATTAGGGTACGCGTTAGTGTTAGGGTAGAGGTTAGGGTTAGGGTACGCGATAGGGTGAGGTTAGTTATTAAACCTATCCCACTCTCTAGATACCCCTTAGCACGTAAAGGAATATTATTTGGGGGTCCAGCCATGGAGAAGAGTTTAGACACGAGGAGAAGATAAGGAACACACCCATTATCAAGAAATCACATTAGGATTCTCTTTTTAACCTGTTCCTTAAAACACTAGTGCTTAGGAAATCTATTGGAGGCAGAAGAAGTCAAGGGTAGCTTAGGGTTAGGGTTAGGGTTAGGGTACGGCTTAGGGTTCGGTTTCGGGGAGGGGTTTGGGTAGGGCGTAGTGTATGGGATAGGGTTAGGGTTAGGGTTAGTGTTAGGGTTAGGGCTCGGTTTAGGGTACGGGTTAGGATTAGGGTACGCGTTAGGGTTAGGGTAGGGGTTAGGGTTAGGGTATGCGATAGGGTGAGGTTAGTTATTAAACCTATCACACTCTCTAGATACCCCTTAGCACGTAAAGGAATATTATTTGTGGGTCCAGCCATGGAGAAGAGTTTAGACACTTGGAGAAGATAAGGAACACACCCATTATCACGAAATCACATTAGGATTCTCTTTTTAACCTGTTCCGTAAAACACTAGTGCTTAGGAAATCTATTGGTGGCAGAAGCACTCAAGGGTAGCTTAGGGTTAGGGTTAGGGTTAGGGTGAGGGTTAGGGTACGGCTTACGGTACGGGTTCGGGTAGGGCGTAGGGTATGGGTTAGGGTTAGGGTTAGTGTTAGGGTTAGGGCTCGGTTTAGGGTACGGGTTAGGATTAGGGTACGCGTTAGGGTTAGGTTAGGTGTTAGGGTTAGGGTACGCGTTAGGGTGAGGGTAGTTATTAAACCTATCCCACTCTCTAGATACCCCCTAGCACGTAAAGGAATATTATTTGGGGGTCCAGCCATGGAGAAGAGTTTAGACACGAGGAGAAGATAAGGAACACACCCATTATCAAGAAATCACATTAGGATCCTCTTTTTAACCTGTTCCTTAAAACACTAGTGCTTAGGAAATCTATTGGAGGCAGAAGCAGTCAAGGGTAGCTTAGTGTTAGGGTTAGAGTTAGGGGGAGGGTTAGGGTACGGCTTAGGGTACGGGTTCGGGGAGGGGTTTGGGTAGGGCGTAGGGTATGGGTTAGGGTTAGGGTTAGGTTTAGTGTTAGTGTAAGGGCTCGGTTTAGGGTACGGGTTAGGATTAGGATACGCGTTAGGGTTAGGGTAGCGGTTAGGTTTAGGGTACGCTTTAGGGTGAGAGTAGTTATTAAACCTATCCCACTCTCTAGATACCCCTTAGCACGTAAAAGAATATTATTTGGGGGTCCAGCCATGGAGAAGAGCTTAGACACTAGGAGAAGATAAGGAACACACCCATTATCAAGAAATCACATTAGGATTCTCTTTTTAACCTGTTCCTTAAAACACTAGTGCTTAGGAAATCTATTGGAGGCAGAAGCAGTCAAGGGTAGCTTAGGGTTAGGGTTAGGGTTAGGGTACGGCTTAGGGTTCGGTTTCGGGGAGGGGTTCGGGTAGGGCGTAGTGTATGGGTTAGGGTTAGGGTTAGGGTTAGTGTTAGGGTTAGGGCTCGGTTTAGGGTACGGGTTAGGATTAGGGTACGCGTTAGGGTTAGGGTAGGGGTTAGGGTTAGGGTATGCGATAGGGTGAGGTTAGTTATTAAACCTATCACACTCTCTAGATACCCCTTAGCACGTAAAGGAATATTATTTGTGGGTCCAGCCATGGAGAAGAGTTTAGACACTAGGAGAAGATAAGGAACACACCCATTATCACGAAATCACATTAGGATTCTCTTTTTAACCTGTTCCTTAAAACACTAGTGCTGAGGAAATCTATTGGTGGCAGAAGCACTCAAGGGTAGCTTAGGGTTAGGGTTAGGGTTAGGGTGAGGGTTAGGGTACGGCTTAGGGTACGGGTTCGGGGAGGGGTTCGGGTAGGGCGTAGGGTATGGGTTAGGGTTAGGGTTAGGGTTAGTGTTAGGGTTAGGGCTCGGTTTAGGGTACGGTTTAGGATTAGGGTACGCGTTAGGGTTAGGGTAGGGGTTAGGGTTAGGGTACGCGTTAGGGTGAGGGTAGTTATTAAACCTATCACACTCTCTAGATACCCCTTAGCACGTAAAGGAATATTATTTGGGGGTCCAGCCATGGAGAAGAGCTTAGACACTAGGAGAAGATAAGGAACACACCCATTATCAAGAAATCACATTAGGAATCTCTTTTTAACCTGTTCCTTAAAACACTAGTGCTTAGGAAATCTATTGGAGGCAGAAGCAGTCAAGGGTAGCTTAGGGTTAGGGTTAGGTTTAGGGTGAGGGTTAGGGTTAGGGTTAGGGTTAGGGTTAGGGTTAGGGTTAGGGTTAGGGTTAGGGTTAGGGTTAGGGTGAGGGTTAGGGTACGGCTTAGGGTACGGGTTCGGGTAGGGCGTAGGGTATGGGTTAGGGTTAGGGTTAGTGTTAGGGTTAGGGCTCGGTTTAGGGTACGGGTTAGGATTAGGGTACGCGTTAGTGTTAGGGTAGGGGTTAGGGTTAGGGTACGCGATAGGGTGAAGTTAGTTATTAAACCTATCCCACTCTCTAGATACCCCTTAGCACGTAAAGGAATATTATTTGGGGGTCCAGCCATGGAGAAGAGTTTAGACACGAGGAGAAGATAAGGAACACACCCATTATCAACAAATCACATTAGGATCCTCTTTTTAACCTGTTCCTTAAAACACTAGTGCTTAGGAAATCTACTGGAGGCAGAAGCCATCAAGGGTAGTTTAGGTTTAGGGTTAGGGTTAGGTTTAGGGTGAGGGTTAGGGTACGGCTTAGGGTACGGGTTCAGGGAGGGGTTCGGGTAGGGCGTAGGGTATGGGTTAGGGTTAGGGTTAGTGTTAGGGTTCGGGCTCGGTTTAGGGTACGGGTTAGGATTAGGGTACGCGTTAGTGTTAGGGTAGGGGTTAGGGTTAGGTTACGCTTTAGGGTGAGGTTAGTTATTAAACCTATCCCACTCTCTAGATACCCCTTAGCACGTAAAGGAATATTATTTGGGGGTCCAGCCATGGAGAAGAGTTTAGACACTAGGAGAAGATAAGGAGCACACCCATTATCAAGAAATCACATTAGGATTCTCTTTTTAACCTGTACCTTAAAACACTAGTGCTTAGGAAATCTATTGGTGGCAGAAACACTCAAGGGTAGCTTAGGGTTAGAGTTAGGGTTAGGGTGAGGGTTAGGGTACGGCTTAGGGTACAGTTTCGGGGAGGGGTTCGGGTAGGGCGTAGGGTATGGGTTAGGGTTAGGGTTAGGGTTAGTGTTAGGGTTAGGGCTCGGTTTAGGGTATGGGTTAGGATTAGGGTACGCGTTAGGGTTAGGGTAGGGGTTAGGGTTAGGGTATGCGATAGGGTGAGGTTAGTTATTAAACCTATCACACTCTCTAGATACCACTTAGCACGTAAAGGAATATTATTTGTGGGTCCAGCCATGGAGAAGAGTTTAGACACTAGGAGAAGATAAGGAACACACCCATTATCACGAAATCACATTAGGATTCTCTTTTAAACCTGTTCCTTAAAACACTAGTGCTTAGGAAATCTATTGGTGGCAGAAGCACTCAAGGGTAGCTTAGGGTTAGGGTTAGGGTTAGGGTGAGGGTTAGGGTACGGCTTAGGGTACGGGTTCGGGTAGGGCGTAGGGTATGGGTTAGGGTTAGGGTTAGTGTTAGGGTTAGGGCTCGGTTTAGGGTACGGGTTAGGATTAGGGTACGGGTTAGGATTAGTGTACGCGTTAGGGTTAGGGTAGGTGTTAGGGTTAGGGTACGCGTTAGGGTGAGGGTAGTTATTAAACCTATCCCACTCTCTAGATACCCCCTAGCACGTAAAGGAATATTATTTGGTGGTCCAGCCATGGAGAAGAGTTTAGACACTAGGAGAAGATAAGGAACACACGCATTATCAAGAAATCACATTAGGATTCTCTTTTTAACCTGTTCCTTAAAACACTAGTACTTAGGAAATCTCTTGGAGGCAGAAGCAGTCAAGGGTAGCTTAGTGTTAGGGTTAGGGTTAGGGTGAGGGTTAGGGTACGGCTTGGTTACGGGTTCGGGGAGGAGTTCGGGTAGGGCGTAGGGTATGGGTTAGGGTTAGGGTTAGGGTTAGTGTTAGGGTTAGGGCTCGTTTTGGGTACGGGTTAGGATTAGGGTACGCGTTAGTGTTAGGGTAGGGGTTAGGGTTAGGGTACGCGATAGGGTGAGGTTAGTTATTAAACCTATCCCACTCTCTAGATACCCCTTAGCACGGAAAGGAATATTATTTGGGGGTCCAGCCATGGAGAAGAGTTTAGACACGAGGAGAAGATAAGGAACACACCCATTATCAACAAATCACATTAGGATCCTCTTTTTAACCTGTTCCTTAAAACACTAGTGCTTAGGAAATCTATTGGAGGCAGAAGCCGTCAAGGGTAGCTTAGGTTTAGGGTTAGGGTTAGGGTGAGGGTGAGGGTTAGGGTACGGCTTAGGGTACGGGTTCAGGGAGGGGTTCGGGTAGGGCGTAGGGTATGGGTTAGGGTTAGGGTTAGTGTTAGGGTTCGGGCTCGGTTTAGGGTACGGGTTAGGATTAGGGTACGCGTTAGTGTTAGGGTAGGGGTTAGGGTTAGGTTACGCTTTAGGGTGAGGTTAGTTATTAAACCTATCCCACTCTCTAGATACCCCTTAGCACGTAAAGGAATATTATTTGGGGGTCCAGCCATGGAGAAGAGTTTAGACACTAGGAGAAGATAAGGAGCACACCCATTATCAAGAAATCACATTAGGATTCTCTTTTTAACCTGTACCTTAAAACACTAGTGCTTAGGAAATCTATTGGTGGCAGAAGCACTCAAGTGTAGCTTAGGGTTAGAGTTAGGGTTAGGGTGAGGGTTAAGGTACGGCTTAGGGTACAGGTTCGGGGAGGGGTTCGGGTAGGGCGTAGGGTATGGGTTAGGGTTAGGGTTAGGGTTAGTGTTAGGGTTAGGGCTCGGTTTAGGGTACGTGTTAGGATTAGGGTACGCGTTAGGTTTAGGGTAGGGGTTAGGGTTAGGGTATGCGATAGGGTGAGGTTAGTTATTAAACCTATCACACTCTCTAGATACGCCTTAGCACGTAAAGGAATATTATTTGTGGGTCCAGCCATGGAGAAGAGTTTAGACACTAGGAGAAGATAAGGAACACACCCATTATCACGAAATCACATTAGGATTCTCTTTTAAACCTGTTCCTTAAAACACTAGTGCTTAGGAAATCTATTGGTGGCAGAAGCACTCAAGGGTAGCTTAGGGTTAGGGTTAGGGTTAGGGTGAGGGTTAGGATACGGCTTAGGGTACGGGTTCGGGTAGGGCGTAGGGTATGGGTTAGGGTTAGGGTTAGTGTTAGGGTTAGGGCTCGGTTTAGGGTACGGGTTAGGATTAGGGTACGGGTTAGGATTAGTGTACGCGTTAGGGTTAGGGTAGGTGTTAGGGTTAGGGTACGCGTTAGGGTGAGGGTAGTTATTAAACCTATCCCACTCTCTAGATACCCCCTAGCACGTAAAGGAATATTATTTGGTGGTCCAGCCATGGAGAAGAGTTTAGACACTAGGAGAAGATAATGAACACACCCATTATCAAGAAATCACATTAGGATTCTCTTTTAAACCTGTTCCTTAAAACACTAGTACTTAGGAAATCTCTTGGAGGCAGAAGCAGTCAAGGGTAGCTTAGTGTTAGGGTTAGGGTTAGGGTGAGGGTTAGGGTACGGCTTGGGTACGGGTTCGGGGAGGAGTTCGGGTAGGGCGTAGGGTATGCGTTAGGGTTAGGGTTAGTGTTAGGGTTAGGGCTCGTTTTGGGTACGGGTTAGGATTAGGGTACGCGTTAGTGTTAGGGTAGGGGTTAGGGTTAGGGTACGCGATAGGGTGAGGTTAGTTATTAAACCTATCCCACTCTCTAGATACCCCTTAGCACGTAAAGGAATATTATTTGGGGGTCCAGCCATGGAGAAGAGTTTAGACACGAGGAGAAGATAAGGAACACACCCATTATCAACAAATCACATTAGGATCCTCTTTTTAACCTGTTCCTTAAAACACTAGTGCTTAGGAAATCTATTGGAGGCAGAAGCCGTCAAGGGTAGCTTAGGTTTAGGGTTAGGGTTAGGGTTAGGGTGAGGGTTAGGGTACGGCTTAGGGTACGGGTTCAGGGAGGGGTTCGGGTAGGGCGTAGGGTATGGGTTAGGGTTAGGGTTAGTGTTAGGGTTCGGGCTCGGTTTAGTGTACGGGTTAGGATTAGGGTACGCGTTAGTGTTAGGGTAGGGCTTAGGGTTAGGTTACGCTTTAGGGTGAGGTTAGTTATTAAACCTATCCCACTCTCTAGATACCCCTTAGCACGTAAAGGAATATTATTTGGGGGTCCAGCCATGGAGAAGAGTTTAGAAACTAGGAGAAGATAAGGAGCACACCCATTATCAAGAAATCACATTAGGATTCTCTTTTTAACCTGTACCTTAAAACACTAGTGCTTAGGAAATCTATTGGTGGCAGAAGCAGTCAAGGGTAGCTTAGGGTTTGTGTTAGGGTTAGGGTGAGGGTTAGGGTACGGCTTAGGGTACGGGTTCGGGGAGGGGTTCGGGTAGGGCGTAGGGTATGGGTTAGGGTTAGGCTTAGGGTTAGGGTTCGGGCTCGGTTTAGGGTACGGGTTAGGATTAGGGTACGCGTTAGTGTTAGGGTAGGGGTTAGGGTTATGGTACGCACTAGGGTGAGGGTAGTTATTAAACCTATCCCACTCTCTAGATACCCCTTAGCACGTAAAGGAATATTATTTGGGGGTCCAGCCATGGAGAAGAGTTTAGACACTAGGAGAAGATAAGGAACACAACCATTATCAAGAAATCACATTAGGATTCTCTTTTTAACCTGTTCCTTAAAACACTAGTGCTTAGGAAATCTATTGGAGGCAGAAGCAATCAAGGGTAGCTTAGGGTTAGGGTTAGAGTTAGGGTGAGGGTTAGGGTACGGCTTAGGGTACGGGTTCGGGGAGGGGTTTGGGTAGGGCGTAGGGTATGGGTTAGGGTTAGGGTTAGGGTTAGTGTTAGTGTTAGGGCTCGTTTTAGGGTACGGGTTAGGATTAGGGTACGCGTTATGGTTACGGTAGCGGTTAGGGTTAGGGTACGCTTTAGGCTGAGGTTAGTTATTAAACCTATCCCACTCTCTAGATACCCCTTAGCACGTAAAGGAATATTATTTGGGGGTCCAGCCATGGAGAAGAGCTTAGACACTAGGAGAAGATAAGGAACACACCCATTATCAAGAAATCACATTAGGATTCTCTTTTTAACCTGTTCCTTAAAACACTAGTGCTTAGGAAATCTATTGGAGGCAGAAGCAGTCAAGGGTAGCTTAGGGTTAGGGTTAGGGTTAGGGTATGGCTTAGGGTACGGGTTCGGGGAGGGGTTCGGGTAGGGCGTAGTGTATGGGTTAGGGTTAGCGTTAGGGTTAGTGTTAGGGTTAGGGCTCGGTTTAGGGTACGGGTTAGGATTAGGGTATGCGTTAGGGTTAGGGTAGGGTTTAGGGTTAGGATATGCGATAGGGTGAGGTTACTTATTAAACCTATCCCACTCTCTAGATACCCCTTAGCACGTAAAGGAATATTATTTGGGGGTCCAGCCATGGAGAAGAGTTTAGACACTAGGAGAAGATAAGGAACACACCCATTATCAAGAAATCACATTAGGATTCTCTTTTTAACCTGTTCCTTAAAACACTGGTGCTTAGGAAATCTATTGGAGGCAGAAGCAGTCAAGAGTAGCTTAGGGTTAGGGTGAGGGTTAGGGTGAGGGTTAGGGTATGGCTTAGGGTACGGGTTCGGGTAGGGCGTAGGGTATGGGTTAGGGTTAGGGTTAGGGTTAGTGTTAGGGTTAGGGCTCGGTTTAGGGTACCGGTTAGGATTAGGGTACGCGTTAGGGTTAGGGTAGGGGTTAGGGTTAGCGTACGCGTTAGGGTGAGTGTAGTTATTAAACCTATCACACTCTCTAGATGCCCCTTAGCATGTAAAGGAATATTATTTGGGGGTCCAGCCATGGAGAAGAGTTTAGACACGAGGAGAAGATAAGGAACACACCCATTATCAAGAAATCACATTAGGATTCTCTTTTTAACCTGTTCCTTAAAACACTAGTGCTTAGGAAATCTATTGGAGGCAGAAGCAGTCAAGGGTAGCTTAGGGTTAGGTTTAGGGTTAGGGTACGGCTTAGGGTACGGGTTCGGGGACGGGTTCGGGTAGGGCGTAGGGTATGGGTTAGGGTTAGGGTTAGGGTAAGTGTTAGGGTTAGGGCTCGGTTTAGGGTACGGGTTAGGATTAGGGTATGCGTTAGGGTTAGGGTAGGTGTTAGGGTTAGGGTACGCATTAGGGTGAGGGTAGTTATTAAACCTATCCCACTCTCTAGATACCCCCTAGCACGTAAAGGAATATTATTTGGGGGTCCAGCCATGGAGAAGTTTTTAGACACTAGGAAAATATAAGGAACACACCCATTATCACGAAATCACATTAGGATTCTCTTTTTAACCTGTTCCTTAAAACACTAGTGCTTAGGAAATCAATTGGAGGCAGAAGCAGTCAAGGGTAGCTTAGGGTTAGGGTTAGGGTTAGGGTTAGGGTTAGGGTTAGGGTTAGGGTTCGGGCTCGGTTTAGGGTACGGGTTAGGATTAGGGTACGCGTTAGTGTTAGGGTAGGGGTTAGGGTTATGGTACGCACTAGGGTGAGGGTAGTTATTAAACCTATCCCACTCTCTAGATACCCCTGAGCACGTAAAGGAATATTATTTGGGGGTCCAGCCATGGAGAAGAGTTTAGACACTAGGAGAAGATAAGGAACACACCCATTATCAAGAAATCACATTAGGATTCTCTTTTTAACCTGTTCCTTAAAACACTAGTGCTTAGGAAATCTATTGGAGGCAGAAGAAGTCAAGAGTAGCTTAGGGTTAGGGTTAGGGTTAGGGTGAGGGTTAGGGTATGGCTTAGGGTACGGGTTCGGTAGGGCGTAGGGTATGGGTTAGGGTTAGGCTTAGGGTTAGTGTTAGGGTTAGGGCTCGGTTTAGGGTACGGGTTAGCATTACGGTACGCGTTAGTGTTAGGGTAGGGGTTAGGGTTAGGATATGCGATAGGGTGAGGTTACTTATTAAACCTATCCCACTCTCTAGATACCCCTTAGCACGTAAAGGAATATTATTTGGGGGTCCAGCCATGGAGAAGAGTTTAGACACTAGGAGAAGATAAGGAACACACCCATTATCAAGAAATCACATTAGGATTCTCTTTTTAACCTGTTCCTTAAAACACTAGAGCTTAGGAAATCTATTGGAGGCAGAAGCAGTCAAGAGTAGCTTAGGGTTAGGGTTAGGGTTAGGGTGAGGGTTAGGGTATGGCTTAGGGTACGGGTTCGGGTAGGGCGTAGGGTATGGGTTAGGGTTAGGGTTAGTGTTAGGGTTCGGGCTCGGTTTAGGGTACGGGTTAGGATTAGGGTACGCGTTAGTGTTAGGGTAGGGGTTAGGGTTATGGTACGCACTAGGGTGAGGGTAGTTATTAAACCTATGCCACTCTCTAGATACCCCTTAGCACGTAAAGGAATATTATTTGGGGGTCCAGCCATGGAGAAGAGTTTAGACACTAGGAGAAGATAAGGAACACAACCATTATCAAGAAATCACATTAGGATTCTCTTTTTAACCTGTTCCTTAAAACACTAGTGCTTAGGAAATCTATTGGAGGCAGAAGCAATCAAGGGTAGCTTAGGGTTAGGGTTAGAGTTAGGGTGAGGGTTAGGGTACGGCTTAGGGTACGGGTTCGGGGAGGGGTTTGGGTAGGGCGTAGGGTATGGGTTAGGGTTAGGGTTAGCGCTAGTGTTAGGGTTAGGGCTCGGTTTAGGGTACGGGTTAGGATTAGGGTACGCATTAGGGTTAGGGTAGGGGTTAGGGTTAGGGTACGCGTTAGGGTTAGGGTTAGGGTTAGGGCTCGGTTTAGGGTAAGGGTTAGGATTAGGGTACGCGTTAGTGTTAGGGTAGGGGTTAGGGTTATGGTACGCACTAGGGTGAGGTTAGTTATTAAACCTATCCCACTCTCTAGATACCCCTTAGCACGTAAAGGATTATTATTTGGGGGTCCAGCCATGGAGAAGAGTTTAGACACTAGGAGAAGATAAGGAACACACCCATTATCAAGAAATCACATTAGGATTCTCTTTTTAACCTGTTCCTTAAAACACTAGTGCTTAGGAAATCTATTGGAGGCAGAAGCAGTCAAGGGTAGCTTAGGGTTAGGGTTAGGGTTAGGGTATGGCTTAGGGTACGGGTTCGGGGAGGGGTTCGGGTAGGGCGTAGTGTATGGGTTAGGGTTAGGGTTAGGGTTAGTGTTAGGGTTCGGGCTCGGTTTAGGGTACGGGTTAGGATTAGGGTACGCGTTAGTGTTAGGGTAGGGGTTAGGGTTATGGTACGCACTAGGGTGAGGGTAGTTATTAAACCTATCCCACTCTCTAGATACCCCTGAGCACGTAAAGGATTATTATTTGGGGGTCCAGCCATGGAGAAGAGTTTAGACACTAGGAGAAGATAAGGAACACACCCATTATCAAGAAATCACATTAGGATTCTCTTTTTAACCTGTTCCTTAAAACACTAGTGCTTAGGAAATCTATTGGAGGCAGAAGCAATCAAGGGTAGCTTAGGGTTAGGGTTAGAGTTAGGGTGAGGGTTAGGGTACGGCTTAGGGTACGGGTTCGGGGAGGGGTTCGGGTAGGGCGTAGTGTATGGGTTAGGTTTAGGGTTAGGGTTAGTGTTAGGGTTAGGGCTCGGTTTAGGGTACGGGGTAGGATTAGGGTACGCGTTAGGGTTAGGGTAGGGGTTAGGCTTAGGGTATGCGATAGGGTGAGGTTACTTATTAAACCTATCCCACTCTCTAGATACCCCTTAGCAGGTAAAGGAATATTATTTGGGGGTCCAGCCATGGAGAAGAGTTTACACACTAGGAGAAAATAAGGAACACACCCATTATCAAGAAATCACATTAGGATTCTCTTTTTAACCTGTTCCTTAAAACACTAGTGCTTAGGAAATCTATTGGAGGCAGAAGCAGTCAAGGGTAGCTTAGGTTTAGGGTTAGGGTTAGGGTGAGGGTTAGGGTATGGCTTAGGGTACGGGTTCGGGGAGGGGTTCGGGTAGGGCGTAGGGTATGGGTTAGGTTTAGGGTTAGGGTTAGTGTTAGGGTTAGGGCTCGGTTTAGGGTACGGGTTAGGATTAGGGTACGCGTTAGGGTTAGGGTAGGGGTTAGGGTTAGGGTACGCGTTAGGGTGAGGGTAGTTATTAAACCTATCCCACTCTCTAGATACCCCTGAGCACGTAAAGGAATATTATTTGGGGGTCCAGCCATGGAGAAGAGCTTAGACACTAGGAGAAGATAAGGAACACACCCATTATCAAGAAATCACATTAGGATTCTCTTTTTAACCTGTTCCTTAAAACACTAGTGCTTAGGAAATCTATTGGAGGCAGAAGCAGTCAAGGGTAGCTTAGGGTTAGGGTTAGGTTTAGGGTGAGGGTTAGGGTACGGCTTAGGGTACGGGTTCGGGGAGGGGTTCGGGTAGGGCGTAGGGTATGTGTTAGGGTTAGGGTTAGCGCTAGTGTTAGGGTTAGGGCTCGGTTTAGGGTACGGGTTAGGATTAGGGTACGCGTTAGGGTTAAGGTAGGGGTTAGGGTTAGGGTACGCGTTAGGGTGAGGGTAGTTATTAAACCTATCCCACTCTCTAGATACCCCTTAGCACGTAAAGGAATATTATTTGGGGGTCCAGCCATGGAGAAGAGTTTAGACACTAGGAGAAGATAAGGAACACACCCATTATCAAGAAATCACATTAGGATTCTCTTTTTAACCTGTTCCTTAAAACACTAGTGCTTAGGAAATCTATTGGAGGCAGAAGCAGTCAAGGGTAGCTTAGGGTTAGGGTTAGGGTGAGGGTGAGGGTTAGGGTACGGATTAGGGTACAGGTTCGGGCAGGGGTTCGGGTAGGGCGTAGGGTATGGGTTAGGGTTATGGTTAGCGCTAGTGTTAGGGTTAGGGCTCGGTTTAGGGTACGGGTTAGGATTAGGGTACGCGTTAGGGTTAGGGTAGGGGTTAGGGTTAGGGTACGCTTTAGGGTGAGAGTAGTTATTAAACCTATCCCACTCTCTAGATACCCCTTAGCACGTAAAGGAATATTATTTGGGGGTCCAGCCATGGAGAAGAGCTTAGACACTAGTAGAAGATAAGGAACACACCCATTATCAAGAAATCACATTAGGATTCTCTTTTTTTTTTTTTTTTTTTTTTAAATTATTTATTTATTTAATTTATTTATGGCTGTGTTGGGTCTTCGTTTCCGTGCGAGGGCTTTCTCCAGTTGTGGCAAGTGGGGACCACTCTTCATCGCGGTGCGCAGGACTCTCATCATCGCGGCCTCTCCCGTCGCGGAGCACAGGCTCCAGACGCGCAGGCCCAGCAACTGTGGCTCACGGGCCCAGCTGCTCCGCGGCATGTGGCATCCTCCCAGACCAGGGCTCGAACCCGCGTCCCCTGCACCGGCAGGCAGACTCTCAACCACTGCGCCACCAGGGAAGCCCCAGGATTCTCTTTTTAACTTGTTCCTTAAAACACTAGTGCTTATGAAATCTATTGGAGGAAGAAGCAGTCAATGGTAGCTTAGGGTTAGGGTTAGGGTGAGGGTGAGGGTTAGGGTACGGCTTAGGGTACGGGTTCGGGGAGGCGTTCGGGTACGGCGTAGGGTATGGGTTAGGGTTAGGGTTAGCGCTAGTGTTAGGGTTAGGGCTCGGTTTAGGGTACGGGTTAGGATTAGGGTACGCGTTAATGTTAGGGTAGGGGTTAGGGTTAGGGTACGCGATAGGGTGAGGTTAGTTATTAAACCTATCACACTCTTTAGATACCCCTTAGCACGTAAAGGAATATTATTTGTGGGTCCAGCCATGGAGAAGAGTTTAGACACTAGGAGAAGATAAGGAACACACCCATTATCAAGAAATCACATTAGGATTCTCTTTTTAACCTGTTCCTTAAAACACTATTGCTTAGGAAATCTATTGGAGGCAGAAGCAGTCAAGGGTAGCTTAGGGTTAGGGTTAGGGTTAGGGTGAGGGTTAGGGTACGGCTTAGGGTACGGGTTCGGGGAGGGCTTCGGGTAGGGCGTAGGGTTTGGGTTAGGGTTAGGGTTAGGGTTAGTGTTAGGGTTAGGGCTCGGTTTAGGGTACGGGTTAGGATTAGGGTACGCGTTAGTGTTAGGGTAGGGGTTAGGGTTAGGGTACGCGATAGGGTGAGGTTAGTTATTAAACCTATCCAACTCTCTAGATACCCCTTAGCACGTAAAGGAATATTATTTGGGGGTCCAGCCATGGAGAAGAGTTTAGACACTAGGAGAAAATAAGGAACACACCCATTATCAAGAAATCACATTAGGATTCTCTTTTTAACCTGTTCCTTAAAACACTAGTGCTTAGGAAATCTATTGGAGGCAGAAGCAGTCAAGGGTAGCTTAGGGTTAGGGTTAGGGTTAGGGTACGGCTTAGGGTACGGGTTCGGGGAGGGGTTCGGGTAGGGCGTAGGGTATGGGATAGGGTTAGGGTTAGGGTTAGTGTTAGGGTTAGGGCTCGGTTTAGGGTACGGGTTAGGATTAGGGTACGCGTTAGGGTTAGGGTAGGGGTTAGGGTTAGGGTATGCGATAGGGTGAGGTTACTTATTAAACCTATCCCACTCTCTAGATACCCCTTAGCACGTAAAGGAATATTATTTGGGGGTCCAGCCATGGAGAAGAGTTTAGACACTAGGAGAAAATAAGGAACACACCCATTATCAAGAAATCACATTAGGATTCTCTTTTTAACCTGTTCCTTAAAACACTAGTGCTTAGGAAATCTATTGGAGGCAGAAGCAGTCAAGGGTAGCTTAGGGTTAGGGTTAGGATTAGGGTACGGCTTAGGGTACGGGTTCGGGGAGGGGTTCGGGTAGGGCGTAGGGTATGGGTTAGGGTTAGGGTTAGGGTTAGTGTTAGGGTTCGGGCTCTGTTTAGGGTACGGGTTAGGATTAGGGTACGCGTTAGTGTTAGGGTAGGGGTTAGGGTTATGGTACGCACTAGGGTGAGGGTAGTTATTAAACCTATCCCACTCTCTAGATACCCCTGAGCACGTAAAGGAATATTATTTGGGGTTCCAGCCATGGAGAAGAGTTTAGACACTAGGAGAAGATAAGGAACACACCCATTATCAAGAAATCACATTAGGATTCTCTTTTTAACCTGTTCCTTAAAACACTAGTGCTTAGGAAATCTATTGGAGGCAGAAGCAATCAAGGGTAGCTTAGGGTTAGAGTTAGAGTTAGGGTGAGGGTTAGGGTACGGCTTAGGGTACGGGTTCGGGGAGGGGTTAGGGTAGGGTGTAGGGTATGGGTTAGGGTTAGGGTTAGGGTTAGTGTTAGGGTTAGGGCTCGGTTTAGGGTATGGGTTAGGATTAGGGTACGCGTTAGGGTTAGGGTAGGGGTTAGGGTTAGGGTACGCTTTAGGGTGAAGGAGTTATTAAACCTATCCCACTCTCTAGATACCCCTTAGCACGTAAAGGAATATTATTTGGGGGTCCAGCCATGGAGAAGAGCTTAGACACTAGGAGAAGATAAGGAACACACCCATTATCAAGAAATCACATTAGGATTCTCTTTTTTTTTTTTTTTTTTTATTATTTATTTATTTAATTTATTTATGGCTGTGTTGGGTCTTCGTTTCCGTGCGAGGGCTTTCTCCAGTTGTGGCAATTGGGGACCACTCTTCATCGCTGTGCGCAGGCCTCTCATCATCACGGCCTCTCCCGTCGCGGAGCACAGGCTCCAGACGCGCAGGCCCAGCAACTGTGGCTCACGGGCCCAGCTGCTCCGCGGCATGTGGGATCCTCCCAGAACAGGGCTCGAACCCGCGTCCCCTGCACCGGCAGGCAGACTCTCAACCACTGCGCCACCAGGGAAGCCCCAGGATTCTCTTTTTAACTTGTTCCTTAAAACACTAGTGCTTAGGAAATCTATTGGAGGCAGAAGCAGTCAATGGTAGCTTAGGGTTAGGGTAAGGGTGAGGGTGAGGGTTAGGGTACGGCTTAGGGTACGGGTTCGGGGAGGCGTTCGGGTAGGGCATAGGGTATGGGTAAGGGTTAGGGTTAGCGCTAGTGTTAGGGTTAGGGCTCGGTTTAGGGTACAGGTTAGGATTAGGGTACGCGTTAGGGTTAGGGTAGGGGTTAGGTTTAGGGTACGCGTTAGGATGAGGGTAGTTATTAAACCTATCCCACTCTCTAGATACCCCTTAGCAGATAAAGGAATATTATTTGGGGGTCCAGCCATGGAGAAGAGTTTAGACACTAGGAGAAGATAAGGAACACACCCATTATCAAGAAATCACATTAGGATTCTCTTTTTAACCTGTTCCTTAAAACACTAGTGCTTAGGAAATCTATTGGAGGCAGAAGCAGTCAAGGGTAGCGTAGGTTTAGGGTTAGGGTGAGGGTGAGGGTTAGGGTACGGCTTAGGGTACGGGTTCGGGGAGGGGTTCGGGTAGGGCGTAGGGTATGGTTTAGGGTTAGGGTTAGGGTTAGTGTTAGGGTTAGGGCTCGGTTTAGGGTACGGGTTAGGATTAGGGTACGCGTTAGTGTTAGGGTAGGGGTTAGGGTTAGGGTACGCGATAGGGTGAGGTTAGTTATTAAACCTATCCCACTCTCTAGATACCCCTTAGCACGTAAAGGAATATTATTTGTGGGTCCAGCCATGGAGAAGAGTTTAGACACTAGGAGAAGATAAGGAACACACCCATTATCACGAAATCACATTAGGATTCTCTTTTTAACCTGTTCCTTAAAACACTATTGCTTAGGAAATCTATTGGAGGCAGAAGCAGTCAAGGGTAGCTTAGGGTTAGGGTTAGGGTTAGGGTGAGGGTTAGGGTACGGGTTCGGGGAGGCGTTCGGGTAGGGCGTAGGGTATGGGTTAGGGTTAGGGTTAGCGCTAGTGTTAGGGTTAGGGCTCGGTTTAGGGTACGGGTTAGGATTAGGGTACGCGTTAGGGTTAGGGTAGGGGTTAGGGTTAGGGTACGTGTTAGGGTGAGGGTAGTTATTAAACCTATCCCACTCTCTAGATACCCCTTAGCACATAAAGGAATATTATTTGGGGGTCCAGCCATGGAGAAGAGTTTAGACACTAGGAGAAGATAAGGAACACACCCATTATCAAGAAATCACATTAGGATTCTCTGTTTAACATGTTCCTTAAAACACTAGTGCTTAGGAAATCTATTGGAGGCAGAAGCAGTCAATGGTAGCTTAGGGTTAGGGTAAGGGTGAGGGTGAGGGTTAGGGTACGGCTTAGGGTACGGGTTCGGGGAGGCGTTCGGGTAGGGCATAGGGTATGGGTTAGGGTTAGGGTTAGCGCTCGTGTTAGGGTTAGGGCTCGGTTTAGGGTACGGGTTAGGATTAGGGTACGCGTTAGGGTTAGGGTAGGGGTTAGGGTTAGGGTACGCGTTAGGGTGAGGGTAGTTATTAAACCTATCCCACTCTCTAGATACCCCTTAGCACGTAAAGGAATATTATTTGGGGGTCCAGCCATGGAGAAGAGTTTAGACACTAGGAGAAGATAAGGAACACACCCATTATCAAGAAATCACATTAGGATTCTCTTTTTAACCTGTTCCTTAAAACACTAGTGCTTAGGAAATCTATTGGAGGCAGAAGCAGTCAAGGGTAGCTTAGGGTTAGGGTTAGGGTTAGGGTGAGGGTTAGGGTACGGCTTAGGGTACGGGTTCGGGGAGGGGTTCGGGTAGGGCGTAGGGTATGGGTTAGGGTTAGGGTTAGGGTTAGTGTTAGGGTTAGGGCTCGGTTTAGGGTACGGGTTAGGATTAGGGTACGCGTTAGTGTTAGGGTAGGGGTTAGGGTTAGGGTACGCGATAGGGTGAGGTTAGTTATTAAACCTATCCCACTCTCTAGATACCCCTTAGCACGTAAAGGAATATTATTTGGGGGTCCAGCCATGGAGAAGAGTTTAGACACTAGGAGAAAATAAGGAACACACCCATTATCAAGAAATCACATTAGGATTCTCTTTTTAACCTGTTCCTTAAAACAATAGTGCTTAGGAAATCTATTGGAGGCAGAAGCAGTCAAGGGTAGCTTAGGGTTAGGGTTAGGGTTAGGGTACGGCTTAGGGTACGGGTTCTGGGAGGGGTTAGGGTAGGGCGTAGGGTATGGGATAGGGTTAGGGTTAGGGTTAGGGTTAGGGTTAGGGCTCGGTTTAGGGTACGGGTTAGGATTAGGGTACGCGTTAGGGTTAGGGTAGGGGTTAGGGTTAGGGTATGCGATAGGGTGAGGTTACTTATTAAACCTATCCCACTCTCTAGATTCCCCTTAGCACGTAAAAGAATATTATTTGGGGGTCCAGCCATGGAGAAGAGTTTAGACACTAGGAGAAAATAAGGAACACACCCATTATCAAGAAATCACATTAGGATTCTCTTTTTAACCTGTTCCTTAAAACACTAGTGCTTAGGTAATCTATTGGAGGCAGAAGCAGTCAAGGGTAGCTTAGGGTTAGGGTTAGGGTTAGGGTACGGCTTAGGGTACGGGTTCGGGGAGGGGTTCGGGTAGGGTGTAGGGTATGGGTTAGGGTTAGGGTTAGGGTTAGTGTTAGGGTTCGGGCTCTGTTTAGGGTACGGGTTAGGATTAGGGTACGCGTTAGTGTTAGGGTAGGGGTTAGGGTTATGGTACGCACTAGGGTGAGGGTAGTTATTAAACCTATCCCACTCTCTAGATACCCCTGAGCACGTAAAGGAATATTATTTGGGGTTCCAGCCATGGAGAAGAGTTTAGACACTAGGAGAAGATAAGGAACACACCCATTATCAAGAAATCACATTAGGATTCTCTTTTTAACCTGTTCCTTAAAACACTAGTGCTTAGGAAATCTATTGGAGGCAGAAGCAATCAAGGGTAGCTTAGGGTTAGGGTTAGAGTTAGGGTGAGGGTTAGGGTACGGCTTAGGGTACGGGTTCGGGGAGGGGTTTGGGTAGGGCGTAGGGTATGGGTTAGGGTTAGGGTTAGCGCTAGTGTTAGGGTTAGGGCTCGGTTTAGGGTACGGGTTAGGATTAGGGTACGCATTAGGGTTAGGGTAGGGGTTAGGGTTAGGGTACGCGTTAGGGTTAGGGTTAGGGTTAGGGCTCGGTTTAGGGTAAGGGTTAGGATTAGGGTACGCGTTAGTGTTAGGGTAGGGGTTAGGGTTATGGTACGCACTAGGGTGAGGGTAGTTATTAAACCTATCCCACTCTCTAGATACCCCTTAGCACGTAAAGGATTATTATTTGGGGGTCCAGCCATGGAGAAGAGTTTAGACACTAGGAGAAGATAAGGAACACACCCATTATCAAGAAATCACATTAGGATTCTCTTTTTAACCTGTTCCTTAAAACACTAGTGCTTAGGAAATCTATTGGAGGCAGAAGCAGTCAAGGGTAGCTTAGGGTTAGGGTTAGGGTTAGGGTATGGCTTAGGGTACGGGTTCGGGGAGGGGTTCGGGTAGGGCGTAGTGTATGGGTTAGGGTTAGGGTTAGGGTTAGTGTTAGGGTTCGGGCTCGGTTTAGGGTACGGGTTAGGATTAGGGTACGCGTTAGTGTTAGGGTAGGGGTTAGGGTTATGGTACGCACTAGGGTGAGGGTAGTTATTAAACCTATCCCACTCTCTAGATACCCCTGAGCACGTAAAGGATTATTATTTGGGGGTCCAGCCATGGAGAAGAGTTTAGACACTAGGAGAAGATAAGGAACACACCCATTATCAAGAAATCACATTAGGATTCTCTTTTTAACCTGTTCCTTAAAACACTAGTGCTTAGGAAATCTATTGGAGGCAGAAGCAATCAAGGGTAGCTTAGGGTTAGGGTTAGAGTTAGGGTGAGGGTTAGGGTACGGCTTAGGGTACGGGTTCGGGGAGGGGTTCGGGTAGGGCGTAGTGTATGGGTTAGGTTTAGGGTTAGGGTTAGTGTTAGGGTTAGGGCTCGGTTTAGGGTACGGGGTAGGATTAGGGGTACGCGTTAGGGTTAGGGTAGGGGTTAGGCTTAGGGTATGCGATAGGGTGAGGTTACTTATTAAACCTATCCCACTCTCTAGATACCCCTTACCAGGTAAAGGAATATTATTTGGGGGTCCAGCCATGGAGAAGAGTTTACACACTAGGAGAAAATAAGGAACACACCCATTATCAAGAAATCACATTAGGATTCTCTTTTTAACCTGTTCCTTAAAACACTAGTGCTTAGGAAATCTATTGGAGGCAGAAGCAGTCAAGGGTAGCTTAGGTTTAGGGTTAGGGTTAGGGTGAGGGTTAGGGTATGGCTTAGGGTACGGGTTCGGGGAGGGGTTCGGGTAGGGCGTAGGGTATGGGTTAGGTTTAGGGTTAGGGTTAGTGTTAGGGTTAGGGCTCGGTTTAGGGTACGGGTTAGGATTAGGGTACGCGTTAGGGTTAGGGTAGGGGTTAGGGTTAGGGTACGCGTTAGGGTGAGGGTAGTTATTAAACCTATCCCACTCTCTAGATACCCCTGAGCACGTAAAGGAATATTATTTGGGGGTCCAGCCATGGAGAAGAGCTTAGACACTAGGAGAAGATAAGGAACACACCCATTATCAAGAAATCACATTAGGATTCTCTTTTTAACCTGTTCCTTAAAACACTAGTGCTTAGGAAATCTATTGGAGGCAGAAGCAGTCAAGGGTAGCTTAGGGTTAGGGTTAGGTTTAGGGTGAGGGTTAGGGTACGGCTTAGGGTACGGGTTCGGGGAGGGGTTCGGGTAGGGCGTAGGGTATGTGTTAGGGTTAGGGTAGGGGTAGTGTTAGGGTTAGGGCTCGGTTTAGGGTACGGGTTAGGATTAGGGTACGCGTTAGGGTTAGGGTAGGGGTTAGGGTTAGGGTACGCGTTAGGGTGAGGGTAGTTATTAAACCTATCCCACTCTCTAGATACCCCTGAGCACGTAAAGGAATATTATTTGGGGGTCCAGCCATGGAGAAGAGCTTAGACACTAGGAGAAGATAAGGAACACACCCATTATCAAGAAATCACATTAGGATTCTCTTTTTAACCTGTTCCTTAAAACACTAGTGCTTAGGAAATCTATTGGAGGCAGAAGCAGTCAAGGGTAGCTTAGGGTTAGGGTTAGGGTTAGGGTACGGCTTAGGGTACGGGTTCGGGGAGGGGTTCGGGTAGGGCGTAGGGTATGGGTTAGGGTTAGGGTTAGGGTTAGTGTTAGGGTTCGGGCTCTGTTTAGGGTACGGGTTAGGATTAGGGTACGCGTTAGTGTTAGGGTAGGGGTTAGGGTTATGGTACGCACTAGGGTGAGGGTAGTTATTAAACCTATCCCACTCTCTAGATACCCCTGAGCACGTAAAGGAATATTATTTGGGGTTCCAGCCATGGAGAAGAGTTTAGACACTAGGAGAAGATAAGGAACACACCCATTATCAAGAAATCACATTAGGATTCTCTTTTTAACCTGTTCCTTAAAACACTAGTGCTTAGGAAATCTATTGGAGGCAGAAGCAATCAAGGGTAGCTTAGGGTTAGAGTTAGAGTTAGGGTGAGGGTTAGGGTACGGCTTAGGGTACGGGTTCGGGGAGGGGTTAGGGTAGGGTGTAGGGTATGGGTTAGGGTTAGGGTTAGGGTTAGTGTTAGGGTTAGGGCTCGGTTTAGGGTATGGGTTAGGATTAGGGTACGCGTTAGGGTTAGGGTAGGGGTTAGGGTTAGGGTACGCTTTAGGGTGAGAGTAGTTATTAAACCTATCCCACTCTCTAGATACCCCTTAGCACGTAAAGGAATATTATTTGGGGGTCCAGCCATGGAGAAGAGCTTAGACACTAGGAGAAGATAAGGAACACACCCATTATCAAGAAATCACATTAGGATTCTCTTTTTTTTTTTTTTTTTTTATTATTTATTTATTTAATTTATTTATGGCTGTGTTGGGTCTTCGTTTCCGTGCGAGGGCTTTCTCCAGTTGTGGCAATTGGGGACCACTCTTCATCGCTGTGCGCAGGCCTCTCATCATCACGGCCTCTCCCGTCGCGGAGCACAGGCTCCAGACGCGCAGGCCCAGCAACTGTGGCTCACGGGCCCAGCTGCTCCGCGGCATGTGGGATCCTCCCAGAACAGGGCTCGAACCCGCGTCCCCTGCACCGGCAGGCAGACTCTCAACCACTGCGCCACCAGGGAAGCCCCAGGATTCTCTTTTTAACTTGTTCCTTAAAACACTAGTGCTTAGGAAATCTATTGGAGGCAGAAGCAGTCAATGGTAGCTTAGGGTTAGGGTAAGGGTGAGGGTGAGGGTTAGGGTACGGCTTAGGGTACGGGTTCGGGGAGGCGTTCGGGTAGGGCATAGGGTATGGGTAAGGGTTAGGGTTAGCGCTAGTGTTAGGGTTAGGGCTCGGTTTAGGGTACAGGTTAGGATTAGGGTACGCGTTAGGGTTAGGGTAGGGGTTAGGTTTAGGGTACGCGTTAGGATGAGGGTAGTTATTAAACCTATCCCACTCTCTAGATACCCCTTAGCAGATAAAGGAATATTATTTGGGGGTCCAGCCATGGAGAAGAGTTTAGACACTAGGAGAAGATAAGGAACACACCCATTATCAAGAAATCACATTAGGATTCTCTTTTTAACCTGTTCCTTAAAACACTAGTGCTTAGGAAATCTATTGGAGGCAGAAGCAGTCAAGGGTAGCGTAGGTTTAGGGTTAGGGTGAGGGTGAGGGTTAGGGTACGGCTTAGGGTACGGGTTCGGGGAGGGGTTCGGGTAGGGCGTAGGGTATGGTTTAGGGTTAGGGTTAGGGTTAGTGTTAGGGTTAGGGCTCGGTTTAGGGTACGGGTTAGGATTAGGGTACGCGTTAGTGTTAGGGTAGGGGTTAGGGTTAGGGTACGCGATAGGGTGAGGTTAGTTATTAAACCTATCCCACTCTCTAGATACCCCTTAGCACGTAAAGGAATATTATTTGTGGGTCCAGCCATGGAGAAGAGTTTAGACACTAGGAGAAGATAAGGAACACACCCATTATCACGAAATCACATTAGGATTCTCTTTTTAACCTGTTCCTTAAAACACTATTGCTTAGGAAATCTATTGGAGGCAGAAGCAGTCAAGGGTAGCTTAGGGTTAGGGTTAGGGTTAGGGTGAGGGTTAGGGTACGGGTTCGGGGAGGCGTTCGGGTAGGGCGTAGGGTATGGGTTAGGGTTAGGGTTAGCGCTAGTGTTAGGGTTAGGGCTCGGTTTAGGGTACGGGTTAGGATTAGGGTACGCGTTAGGGTTAGGGTAGGGGTTAGGGTTAGGGTACGTGTTAGGGTGAGGGTAGTTATTAAACCTATCCCACTCTCTAGATACCCCTTAGCACATAAAGGAATATTATTTGGGGGTCCAGCCATGGAGAAGAGTTTAGACACTAGGAGAAGATAAGGAACACACCCATTATCAAGAAATCACATTAGGATTCTCTGTTTAACATGTTCCTTAAAACACTAGTGCTTAGGAAATCTATTGGAGGCAGAAGCAGTCAATGGTAGCTTAGGGTTAGGGTAAGGGTGAGGGTGAGGGTTAGGGTACGGCTTAGGGTACGGGTTCGGGGAGGCGTTCGGGTAGGGCATAGGGTATGGGTTAGGGTTAGGGTTAGCGCTCGTGTTAGGGTTAGGGCTCGGTTTAGGGTACGGGTTAGGATTAGGGTACGCGTTAGGGTTAGGGTAGGGGTTAGGGTTAGGGTACGCGTTAGGGTGAGGGTAGTTATTAAACCTATCCCACTCTCTAGATACCCCTTAGCACGTAAAGGAATATTATTTGGGGGTCCAGCCATGGAGAAGAGTTTAGACACTAGGAGAAGATAAGGAACACACCCATTATCAAGAAATCACATTAGGATTCTCTTTTTAACCTGTTCCTTAAAACACTAGTGCTTAGGAAATCTATTGGAGGCAGAAGCAGTCAAGGGTAGCTTAGGGTTAGGGTTAGGGTTAGGGTGAGGGTTAGGGTACGGCTTAGGGTACGGGTTCGGGGAGGGGTTCGGGTAGGGCGTAGGGTATGGGTTAGGGTTAGGGTTAGGGTTAGTGTTAGGGTTAGGGCTCGGTTTAGGGTACGGGTTAGGATTAGGGTACGCGTTAGTGTTAGGGTAGGGGTTAGGGTTAGGGTACGCGATAGGGTGAGGTTAGTTATTAAACCTATCCCACTCTCTAGATACCCCTTAGCACGTAAAGGAATATTATTTGGGGGTCCAGCCATGGAGAAGAGTTTAGACACTAGGAGAAAATAAGGAACACACCCATTATCAAGAAATCACATTAGGATTCTCTTTTTAACCTGTTCCTTAAAACAATAGTGCTTAGGAAATCTATTGGAGGCAGAAGCAGTCAAGGGTAGCTTAGGGTTAGGGTTAGGGTTAGGGTACGGCTTAGGGTACGGGTTCGGGGAGGGGTTAGGGTAGGGCGTAGGGTATGGGATAGGGTTAGGGTTAGGGTTAGGGTTAGGGTTAGGGCTCGGTTTAGGGTACGGGTTAGGATTAGGGTACGCGTTAGGGTTAGGGTAGGGGTTAGGGTTAGGGTATGCGATAGGGTGAGGTTACTTATTAAACCTATCCCACTCTCTAGATTCCCCTTAGCACGTAAAAGAATATTATTTGGGGGTCCAGCCATGGAGAAGAGTTTAGACACTAGGAGAAAATAAGGAACACACCCATTATCAAGAAATCACATTAGGATTCTCTTTTTAACCTGTTCCTTAAAACACTAGTGCTTAGGTAATCTATTGGAGGCAGAAGCAGTCAAGGGTAGCTTAGGGTTAGGGTTAGGGTTAGGGTACGGCTTAGGGTACGGGTTCGGGGAGGGGTTCGGGTAGGGTGTAGGGTATGGGTTAGGGTTAGGGTTAGGGTTAGTGTTAGGGTTCGGGCTCTGTTTAGGGTACGGGTTAGGATTAGGGTACGCGTTAGTGTTAGGGTAGGGGTTAGGGTTATGGTACGCACTAGGGTGAGGGTAGTTATTAAACCTATCCCACTCTCTAGATACCCCTGAGCACGTAAAGGAATATTATTTGGGGTTCCAGCCATGGAGAAGAGTTTAGACACTAGGAGAAGATAAGGAACACACCCATTATCAAGAAATCACATTAGGATTCTCTTTTTAACCTGTTCCTTAAAACACTAGTGCTTAGGAAATCTATTGGAGGCAGAAGCAATCAAGGGTAGCTTAGGGTTAGGGTTAGAGTTAGGGTGAGGGTTAGGGTACGGCTTAGGGTACGGGTTCGGGGAGGGGTTTGGGTAGGGCGTAGGGTATGGGTTAGGGTTAGGGTTAGCGCTAGTGTTAGGGTTAGGGCTCGGTTTAGGGTACGGGTTAGGATTAGGGTACGCATTAGGGTTAGGGTAGGGGTTAGGGTTAGGGTACGCGTTAGGGTTAGGGTTAGGGTTAGGGCTCGGTTTAGGGTAAGGGTTAGGATTAGGGTACGCGTTAGTGTTAGGGTAGGGGTTAGGGTTATGGTACGCACTAGGGTGAGGGTAGTTATTAAACCTATCCCACTCTCTAGATACCCCTTAGCACGTAAAGGATTATTATTTGGGGGTCCAGCCATGGAGAAGAGTTTAGACACTAGGAGAAGATAAGGAACACACCCATTATCAAGAAATCACATTAGGATTCTCTTTTTAACCTGTTCCTTAAAACACTAGTGCTTAGGAAATCTATTGGAGGCAGAAGCAGTCAAGGGTAGCTTAGGGTTAGGGTTAGGGTTAGGGTATGGCTTAGGGTACGGGTTCGGGGAGGGGTTCGGGTAGGGCGTAGTGTATGGGTTAGGGTTAGGGTTAGGGTTAGTGTTAGGGTTCGGGCTCGGTTTAGGGTACGGGTTAGGATTAGGGTACGCGTTAGTGTTAGGGTAGGGGTTAGGGTTATGGTACGCACTAGGGTGAGGGTAGTTATTAAACCTATCCCACTCTCTAGATACCCCTGAGCACGTAAAGTATTATTATTTGGGGGTCCAGCCATGGAGAAGAGTTTAGACACTAGGAGAAGATAAGGAACACACCCATTATCAAGAAATCACATTAGGATTCTCTTTTTAACCTGTTCCTTAAAACACTAGTGCTTAGGAAATCTATTGGAGGCAGAAGCAATCAAGGGTAGCTTAGGGTTAGGGTTAGAGTTAGGGTGAGGGTTAGGGTACGGCTTAGGGTACGGGTTCGGGGAGGGGTTCGGGTAGGGCGTAGTGTATGGGTTAGGTTTAGGGTTAGGGTTAGTGTTAGGGTTAGGGCTCGGTTTAGGGTACGGGGTAGGATTAGGGTACGCGTTAGGGTTAGGGTAGGGGTTAGGCTTAGGGTATGCGATAGGGTGAGGTTACTTATTAAACCTATCCCACTCTCTAGATACCCCTTAGCAGGTAAAGGAATATTATTTGGGGGTCCAGCCATGGAGAAGAGTTTACACACTAGGAGAAAATAAGGAACACACCCATTATCAAGAAATCACATTAGGATTCTCTTTTTAACCTGTTCCTTAAAACACTAGTGCTTAGGAAATCTATTGGAGGCAGAAGCAGTCAAGGGTAGCTTAGGTTTAGGGTTAGGGTTAGGGTGAGGGTTAGGGTATGGCTTAGGGTACGGGTTCGGGGAGGGGTTCGGGTAGGGCGTAGGGTATGGGTTAGGTTTAGGGTTAGGGTTAGTGTTAGGGTTAGGGCTCGGTTTAGGGTACGGGTTAGGATTAGGGTACGCGTTAGGGTTAGGGTAGGGGTTAGGGTTAGGGTACGCGTTAGGGTGAGGGTAGTTATTAAACCTATCCCACTCTCTAGATACCCCTGAGCACGTAAAGGAATATTATTTGGGGGTCCAGCCATGGAGAAGAGCTTAGACACTAGGAGAAGATAAGGAACACACCCATTATCAAGAAATCACATTAGGATTCTCTTTTTAACCTGTTCCTTAAAACACTAGTGCTTAGGAAATCTATTGGAGGCAGAAGCAGTCAAGGGTAGCTTAGGGTTAGGGTTAGGTTTAGGGTGAGGGTTAGGGTACGGCTTAGGGTACGGGTTCGGGGAGGGGTTCGGGTAGGGCGTAGGGTATGTGTTAGGGTTAGGGTTAGCGCTAGTGTTAGGGTTAGGGCTCGGTTTAGGGTACGGGTTAGGATTAGGGTACGCGTTAGGGTTAAGGTAGGGGTTAGGGTTAGGGTACGCGTTAGGGTGAGGGTAGTTATTAAACCTATCCCACTCTCTAGATACCCCTTAGCACGTAAAGGAATATTATTTGGGGGTCCAGCCATGGAGAAGAGTTTAGACACTAGGAGAAGATAAGGAACACACCCATTATCAAGAAATCACATTAGGATTCTCTTTTTAACCTGTTCCTTAAAACACTAGTGCTTAGGAAATCTATTGGAGGCAGAAGCAGTCAAGGGTAGCTTAGGGTTAGGGTTAGGGTGAGGGTGAGGGTTAGGGTACGGATTAGGGTACAGGTTCGGGCAGGGGTTCGGGTAGGGCGTAGGGTATGGGTTAGGGTTATGGTTAGCGCTAGTGTTAGGGTTAGGGCTCGGTTTAGGGTACGGGTTAGGATTAGGGTACGCATTAGGGTTAGGGTAGGGGTTAGGGTTAGGGTACGCTTTAGGGTGAGAGTAGTTATTAAACCTATCCCACTCTCTAGATACCCCTTAGCACGTAAAGGAATATTATTTGGGGGTCCAGCCATGGAGAAGAGCTTAGACACTAGGAGAAGATAAGGAACACACCCATTATCAAGAAATCACATTAGGATTCTCTTTTTTTTTTTTTTTTTTTTTAAATTATTTATTTATTTAATTTATTTATGGCTGTGTTGGGTCTTCGTTTCCGTGCGAGGGCTTTCTCCAGTTGTGGCAATTGGGGACCACTCTTCATCGCGGTGCGCAGGACTCTCATCATCGCGGCCTCTCCCGTCGCGGAGCACAGGCTCCAGACGCGCAGGCCCAGCAACTGTGGCTCACGGGCCCAGCTGCTCCGCGGCATGTGGCATCCTCCCAGACCAGGGCTCGAACCCGCGTCCCCTGCACCGGCAGGCAGACTCTCAACCACTGCGCCACCAGGGAAGCCCCAGGATTCTCTTTTTAACTTGTTCCTTAAAACACTAGTGCTTATGAAATCTATTGGAGGAAGAAGCAGTCAATGGTAGCTTAGGGTTAGGGTTAGGGTGAGGGTGAGGGTTAGGGTACGGCTTAGGGTACGGGTTCGGGGAGGCGTTCGGGTACGGCGTAGGGTATGGGTTAGGGTTAGGGTTAGCGCTAGTGTTAGGGTTAGGGCTCGGTTTAGGGTACGGGTTAGGATTAGGGTACGCGTTAATGTTAGGGTAGGGGTTAGGGTTAGGGTACGCGATAGGGTGAGGTTAGTTATTAAACCTATCACACTCTTTAGATACCTCTTAGCACGTAAAGGAATATTATTTGTGGGTCCAGCCATGGAGAAGAGTTTAGACACTAGGAGAAGATAAGGAACACACCCATTATCAAGAAATCACATTAGGATTCTCTTTTTAACCTGTTCCTTAAAACACTATTGCTTAGGAAATCTATTGGAGGCAGAAGCAGTCAAGGGTAGCTTAGGGTTAGGGTTAGGGTTAGGGTGAGGGTTAGGGTACGGCTTAGGGTACGGGTTCGGGGAGGGCTTCGGGTAGGGCGTAGGGTTTGGGTTAGGGTTAGGGTTAGGGTTAGTGTTAGGGTTAGGGCTCGGTTTAGGGTACGGGTTAGGATTAGGGTACGAGTTAGTGTTAGGGTAGGGGTTAGGGTTAGGGTACGCGATAGGGTGAGGTTAGTTATTAAACCTATCCAACTCTCTAGATACCCCTTAGCACGTAAAGGAATATTATTTGGGGGTCCAGCCATGGAGAAGAGTTTAGACACTAGGAGAAAATAAGGAACACACCCATTATCAAGAAATCACATTAGGATTCTCTTTTTAACCTGTTCCTTAAAACACTAGTGCTTAGGAAATCTATTGGAGGCAGAAGCAGTCAAGGGTAGCTTAGGGTTAGGGTTAGGGTTAGGGTGAGGGTTAGGGTACGGCTTAGGGTACGGGTTCGGGGAGGGCTTCGGGTAGGGCGTAGGGTTTGGGTTAGGGTTAGGGTTAGGGTTAGTGTTAGGGTTAGGGCTCGGTTTAGGGTACGGGTTAGGATTAGGGTACGCGTTAGTGTTAGGGTAGGGGTTAGGGTTAGGGTACGCGATAGGGTGAGGTTAGTTATTAAACCTATCCAACTCTCTAGATACCCCTTAGCACGTAAAGGAATATTATTTGGGGGTCCAGCCATGGAGAAGAGTTTAGACACTAGGAGAAAATAAGGAACACACCCATTATCAAGAAATCACATTAGGATTCTCTTTTTAACCTGTTCCTTAAAACACTAGTGCTTAGGAAATCTATTGGAGGCAGAAGCAGTCAAGGGTAGCTTAGGGTTAGGGTTAGGGTTAGGGTACGGCTTAGGGTACGGGTTCGGGGAGGGGTTCGGGTAGGGCGTAGGGTATGGGTTAGGGTTAGGGTTAGGGTTAGTGTTAGGGTTCGGGCTCTGTTTAGGGTACGGGTTAGGATTAGGGTACGCGTTAGTGTTAGGGTAGGGGTTAGGGTTATGGTACGCACTAGGGTGAGGGTAGTTATTAAACCTATCCCACTCTCTAGATACCCCTGAGCACGTAAAGGAATATTATTTGGGGTTCCAGCCATGGAGAAGAGTTTAGACACTAGGAGAAGATAAGGAACACACCCATTATCAAGAAATCACATTAGGATTCTCTTTTTAACCTGTTCCTTAAAACACTAGTGCTTAGGAAATCTATTGGAGGCAGAAGCAATCAAGGGTAGCTTAGGGTTAGGGTTAGAGTTAGGGTGAGGGTTAGGGTACGGCTTAGGGTACGGGTTCGGGGAGGGGTTAGGGTAGGGTGTAGGGTATGGGTTAGGGTTAGGGTTAGGGTTAGTGTTAGGGTTAGGGCTCGGTTTAGGGTATGGGTTAGGATTAGGGTACGCGTTAGGGTTAGGGTAGGGGTTAGGGTTAGGGTACGCTTTAGGGTGAGAGTAGTTATTAAACCTATCCCACTCTCTAGATACCCCTTAGCACGTAAAGGAATATTATTTGGGGGTCCAGCCATGGAGAAGAGCTTAGACACTAGGAGAAGATAAGGAACACACCCATTATCAAGAAATCACATTAGGATTCTCTTTTTTTTTTTTTTTTTTTATTATTTATTTATTTAATTTATTTATGGCTGTGTTGGGTCTTCGTTTCCGTGCGAGGGCTTTCTCCAGTTGTGGCAATTGGGGACCACTCTTCATCGCTGTGCGCAGGCCTCTCATCATCACGGCCTCTCCCGTCGCGGAGCACAGGCTCCAGACGCGCAGGCCCAGCAACTGTGGCTCACGGGCCCAGCTGCTCCGCGGCATGTGGGATCCTCCCAGAACAGGGCTCGAACCCGCGTCCCCTGCACCGGCAGGCAGACTCTCAACCACTGCGCCACCAGGGAAGCCCCAGGATTCTCTTTTTAACTTGTTCCTTAAAACACTAGTGCTTAGGAAATCTATTGGAGGCAGAAGCAGTCAATGGTAGCTTAGGGTTAGGGTAAGGGTGAGGGTGAGGGTTAGGGTACGGCTTAGGGTACGGGTTCGGGGAGGCGTTCGGGTAGGGCATAGGGTATGGGTAAGGGTTAGGGTTAGCGCTAGTGTTAGGGTTAGGGCTCGGTTTAGGGTACAGGTTAGGATTAGGGTACGCGTTAGGGTTAGGGTAGGGGTTAGGTTTAGGGTACGCGTTAGGATGAGGGTAGTTATTAAACCTATCCCACTCTCTAGATACCCCTTAGCAGATAAAGGAATATTATTTGGGGGTCCAGCCATGGAGAAGAGTTTAGACACTAGGAGAAGATAAGGAACACACCCATTATCAAGAAATCACATTAGGATTCTCTTTTTAACCTGTTCCTTAAAACACTAGTGCTTAGGAAATCTATTGGAGGCAGAAGCAGTCAAGGGTAGCGTAGGTTTAGGGTTAGGGTGAGGGTGAGGGTTAGGGTACGGCTTAGGGTACGGGTTCGGGGAGGGGTTCGGGTAGGGCGTAGGGTATGGGTTAGGGTTAGGGTTAGGGTTAGTGTTAGGGTTAGGGCTCGGTTTAGGGTACGGGTTAGGATTAGGGTACGCGTTAGTGTTAGGGTAGGGGTTAGGGTTAGGGTACGCGATAGGGTGAGGTTAGTTATTAAACCTATCCCACTCTCTAGATACCCCTTAGCACGTAAAGGAATATTATTTGGGAGAAGAGTTTAGACACTAGGAGAAGATAAGGAACACACCCATTATCACGAAATCACATTAGGATTCTCTTTTTAACCTGTTCCTTAAAACACTATTGCTTAGGAAATCTATTGGAGGCAGAAGCAGTCAAGGGTAGCTTAGGGTTAGGGTTAGGGTTAGGGTGAGGGTTAGGGTACGGGTTCGGGGAGGCGTTCGGGTAGGGCGTAGGGTATGGGTTAGGGTTAGGGTTAGCGCTAGTGTTAGGGTTAGGGCTCGGTTTAGGGTACGGGTTAGGATTAGGGTACGCGTTAGGGTTAGGGTAGGGGTTAGGGTTAGGGTACGTGTTAGGGTGAGGGTAGTTATTAAACCTATCCCACTCTCTAGATACCCCTTAGCACATAAAGGAATATTATTTGGGGGTCCAGCCATGGAGAAGAGTTTAGACACTAGGAGAAGATAAGGAACACACCCATTATCAAGAAATCACATTAGGATTCTCTGTTTAACATGTTCCTTAAAACACTAGTGCTTAGGAAATCTATTGGAGGCAGAAGCAGTCAATGGTAGCTTAGGGTTAGGGTAAGGGTGAGGGTGAGGGTTAGGGTACGGCTTAGGGTACGGGTTCGGGGAGGCGTTCGGGTAGGGCATAGGGTATGGGTTAGGGTTAGGGTTAGCGCTCGTGTTAGGGTTAGGGCTCGGTTTAGGGTACGGGTTAGGATTAGGGTACGCGTTAGGGTTAGGGTAGGGGTTAGGGTTAGGGTACGCGTTAGGGTGAGGGTAGTTATTAAACCTATCCCACTCTCTAGATACCCCTTAGCACGTAAAGGAATATTATTTGGGGGTCCAGCCATGGAGAAGAGTTTAGACACTAGGAGAAGATAAGGAACACACCCATTATCAAGAAATCACATTAGGATTCTCTTTTTAACCTGTTCCTTAAAACACTAGTGCTTAGGAAATCTATTGGAGGCAGAAGCAGTCAAGGGTAGCTTAGGGTTAGGGTTAGGGTTAGGGTGAGGGTTAGGGTACGGCTTAGGGTACGGGTTCGGGGAGGGGTTCGGGTAGGGCGTAGGGTATGGGTTAGGGTTAGGGTTAGGGTTAGTGTTAGGGTTAGGGCTCGGTTTAGGGTACGGGTTAGGATTAGGGTACGCGTTAGTGTTAGGGTAGGGGTTAGGGTTAGGGTACGCGATAGGGTGAGGTTAGTTATTAAACCTATCCCACTCTCTAGATACCCCTTAGCACGTAAAGGAATATTATTTGGGGGTCCAGCCATGGAGAAGAGTTTAGACACTAGGAGAAAATAAGGAACACACCCATTATCAAGAAATCACATTAGGATTCTCTTTTTAACCTGTTCCTTAAAACAATAGTGCTTAGGAAATCTATTGGAGGCAGAAGCAGTCAAGGGTAGCTTAGGGTTAGGGTTAGGGTTAGGGTACGGCTTAGGGTACGGGTTCGGGGAGGGGTTAGGGTAGGGCGTAGGGTATGGGATAGGGTTAGGGTTAGGGTTAGGGTTAGGGCTCGGTTTAGGGTACGGGTTAGGATTAGGGTACGCGTTAGGGTTAGGGTAGGGGTTAGGGTTAGGGTATGCGATAGGGTGAGGTTACTTATTAAACCTATCCCACTCTCTAGATTCCCCTTAGCACGTAAAAGAATATTATTTGGGGGTCCAGCCATGGAGAAGAGTTTAGACACTAGGAGAAAATAAGGAACACACCCATTATCAAGAAATCACATTAGGATTCTCTTTTTAACCTGTTCCTTAAAACACTAGTGCTTAGGTAATCTATTGGAGGCAGAAGCAGTCAAGGGTAGCTTAGGGTTAGGGTTAGGGTTAGGGTACGGCTTAGGGTACGGGTTCGGGGAGGGGTTCGGGTAGGGTGTAGGGTATGGGTTAGGGTTAGGGTTAGGGTTAGTGTTAGGGTTCGGGCTCTGTTTAGGGTACGGGTTAGGATTAGGGTACGCGTTAGTGTTAGGGTAGGGGTTAGGGTTATGGTACGCACTAGGGTGAGGGTAGTTATTAAACCTATCCCACTCTCTAGATACCCCTTAGCACGTAAAGGAATATTATTTGGGGGTCCAGCCATGGAGAAGAGCTTAGACACTAGGAGAAGATAAGGAACACACCCATTATCAAGAAATCACATTAGGATTCTCTTTTTTTTTTTTTTTTTAATTATTTATTTATTTAATTTATTTATGGCTGTGTTGGGTCTTCGTTTCCGTGCGAGGGCTTTCTCCAGTTGTGGCAAGTGGGGACCACTCTTCATCGCGGTGCGCAGGCCTCTCATCATCGCGGCCTCTCCCGTCGCGGAGCACAGGCTCCAGACGCGCAGGCCCAGCAACTGTGGCTCACGGGCCCAGCTGCTCCGCGGCATGTGGGATCCTCCCAGACCAGGGCTCGAACCCGCGTCCCCTGCACCGGCAGGCAGACTCTCAACCACTGCGCCACCAGGGAAGCCCCAGGATTCTCTTTTTAACTTGTTCCTTAAAACACTAGTGCTTAGGAAATCTATTGGAGGCAGAAGCAGTCAAGGGTAGCTTAGGGTTAGGGTTAGGTTTAGGGTACGGCTTAGGGTACGGGTTCGGGGAGGCGTTCGGGTAGGGCGTAGGTTATGGGATAGGGTTAGGGTTAGGGTTAGTGTTAGGGTTAGGGCTCGGTTTAGGGTACGGGTTAGGATTAGGGTACGCGTTAGTGTTAGGGTAGGGGTTAGGGTTAGGGTACGCGATAGGGTGAGGTTAGTTATTAAACCTATCACACTCTTTAGATACCCCTTAGCACGTAAAGGAATATTATTTGTGGGTCCAGCCATGGAGAAGAGTTTAGACACTAGGAGAAGATAAGGAACACACCGATTATCACGAAATCACATTAGGATTCTCTTTTTAACATGTTCCTTAAAACACTATTGCTTAGGAAATCTATTGGAGGCAGAAGCAGTCAAGGGTAGCTTAGGGTTAGGGTTAGGGTTAGGGTGAGGGTTAGGGTACGGCTTAGGGTACGGGTTCGGGTAGGGCGTAGGGTATGGGTTAGGGTTAGGGTTAGGGTTAGTGTTAGGGTTAGGGCTCGGTTTAGGCTACGGTTTAGGATTAGGGTACGCGTTAGTGTTAGGGTAGAGGTTAGGGTTAGGGTACGCGATAGGGTGAGGTTAGTTATTAAACCTATCCCACTCTCTAGATACCCCTTAGCACGTAAAGGAATATTATTTGGGGGTCCAGCCATGGAGAAGAGTTTAGACACGAGGAGAAGATAAGGAACACACCCATTATCAAGAAATCACATTAGGATTCTCTTTTTAACCTGTTCCTTAAAACACTAGTGCTTAGGAAATCTATTGGAGGCAGAAGAAGTCAAGGGTAGCTTAGGGTTAGGGTTAGGGTTAGGGTACGGCTTAGGGTTCGGTTTCGGGGAGGGGTTCGGGTAGGGCGTAGTGTATGGGATAGGGTTAGGGTTAGGGTTAGTGTTAGGGTTAGGGCTCGGTTTAGGGTACGGGTTAGGATTAGGGTACGCGTTAGGGTTAGGGTAGGGGTTAGGGTTAGGGTATGCGATAGGGTGAGGTTAGTTATTAAACCTATCACACTCTCTAGATACCCCTTAGCACGTAAAGGAATATTATTTGTGGGTCCAGCCATGGAGAAGAGTTTAGACACTTGGAGAAGATAAGGAACACACCCATTATCACGAAATCACATTAGGATTCTCTTTTTAACCTGTTCCGTAAAACACTAGTGCTTAGGAAATCTATTGGTGGCAGAAGCACTCAAGGGTAGCTTAGGGTTAGGGTTAGGGTTAGGGTGAGGGTTAGGGTACGGCTTACGGTACGGGTTCGGGTAGGGCGTAGGGTATGGGTTAGGGTTAGGGTTAGTGTTAGGGTTAGGGCTCGGTTTAGGGTACGGGTTAGGATTAGGGTACGCGTTAGGGTTAGGTTAGGTGTTAGGGTTAGGGTACGCGTTAGGGTGAGGGTAGTTATTAAACCTATCCCACTCTCTAGATACCCCCTAGCACGTAAAGGAATATTATTTGGGGGTCCAGCCATGGAGAAGAGTTTAGACACGAGGAGAAGATAAGGAACACACCCATTATCAAGAAATCACATTAGGATCCTCTTTTTAACCTGTTCCTTAAAACACTAGTGCTTAGGAAATCTATTGGAGGCAGAAGCAGTCAAGGGTAGCTTAGTGTTAGGGTTAGAGTTAGGGGGAGGGTTAGGGTACGGCTTAGGGTACGGGTTCGGGGAGGGGTTTGGGTAGGGCGTAGGGTATGGGTTAGGGTTAGGGTTAGGTTTAGTGTTAGTGTAAGGGCTCGGTTTAGGGTACGGGTTAGGATTAGGATACGCGTTAGGGTTAGGGTAGCGGTTAGGTTTAGGGTACGCTTTAGGGTGAGAGTAGTTATTAAACCTATCCCACTCTCTAGATACCCCTTAGCACGTAAAAGAATATTATTTGGGGGTCCAGCCATGGAGAAGAGCTTAGACACTAGGAGAAGATAAGGAACACACCCATTATCAAGAAATCACATTAGGATTCTCTTTTTAACCTGTTCCTTAAAACACTAGTGCTTAGGAAATCTATTGGAGGCAGAAGCAGTCAAGGGTAGCTTAGGGTTAGGGTTAGGGTTAGGGTACGGCTTAGGGTTCGGTTTCGGGGAGGGGTTCGGGTAGGGCGTAGTGTATGGGTTAGGGTTAGGGTTAGGGTTAGTGTTAGGGTTAGGGCTCGGTTTAGGGTACGGGTTAGGATTAGGGTACGCGTTAGGGTTAGGGTAGGGGTTAGGGTTAGGGTATGCGATAGGGTGAGGTTAGTTATTAAACCTATCACACTCTCTAGATACCCCTTAGCATGTAAAGGAATATTATTTGTGGGTCCAGCCATGGAGAAGAGTTTAGACACTAGGAGAAGATAAGGAACACACCCATTATCACGAAATCACATTAGGATTCTCTTTTTAACCTGTTCCTTAAAACACTAGTGCTGAGGAAATCTATTGGTGGCAGAAGCACTCAAGGGTAGCTTAGGGTTAGGGTTAGGGTTAGGGTGAGGGTTAGGGTACGGCTTAGGGTACGGGTTCGGGGAGGGGTTCGGGTAGGGCGTAGGGTATGGGTTAGGGTTAGGGTTAGGGTTAGTGTTAGGGTTAGGGCTCGGTTTAGGGTACGGTTTAGGATTAGGGTACGCGTTAGGGTTAGGGTAGGGGTTAGGGTTAGGGTACGCGTTAGGGTGAGGGTAGTTATTAAACCTATCACACTCTCTAGATACCCCTTAGCACGTAAAGGAATATTATTTGGGGGTCCAGCCATGGAGAAGAGCTTAGACACTAGGAGAAGATAAGGAACACACCCATTATCAAGAAATCACATTAGGAATCTCTTTTTAACCTGTTCCTTAAAACACTAGTGCTTAGGAAATCTATTGGAGGCAGAAGCAGTCAAGGGTAGCTTAGGGTTAGGGTTAGGTTTAGGGTGAGGGTTAGGGTTAGGGTTAGGGTTAGGGTTAGGGTTAGGGTTAGGGTTAGGGTTAGGGTTAGGGTGAGGGTTAGGGTACGGCTTAGGGTACGGGTTCGGGTAGGGCGTAGGGTATGGGTTAGGGTTAGGGTTAGTGTTAGGGTTAGGGCTCGGTTTAGGGTACGGGTTAGGATTAGGGTACGCGTTAGTGTTAGGGTAGGGGTTAGGGTTAGGGTACGCGATAGGGTGAAGTTAGTTATTAAACCTATCCCACTCTCTAGATACCCCTTAGCACGTAAAGGAATATTATTTGGGGGTCCAGCCATGGAGAAGAGTTTAGACACGAGGAGAAGATAAGGAACACACCCATTATCAACAAATCACATTAGGATCCTCTTTTTAACCTGTTCCTTAAAACACTAGTGCTTAGGAAATCTACTGGAGGCAGAAGCCATCAAGGGTAGTTTAGGTTTAGGGTTAGGGTTAGGTTTAGGGTGAGGGTTAGGGTACGGCTTAGGGTACGGGTTCAGGGAGGGGTTCGGGTAGGGCGTAGGGTATGGGTTAGGGTTAGGGTTAGTGTTAGGGTTCGGGCTCGGTTTAGGGTACGGGTTAGGATTAGGGTACGCGTTAGTGTTAGGGTAGGGGTTAGGGTTAGGTTACGCTTTAGGGTGAGGTTAGTTATTAAACCTATCCCACTCTCTAGATACCCCTTAGCACGTAAAGGAATATTATTTGGGGGTCCAGCCATGGAGAAGAGTTTAGACACTAGGAGAAGATAAGGAGCACACCCATTATCAAGAAATCACATTAGGATTCTCTTTTTAACCTGTACCTTAAAACACTAGTGCTTAGGAAATCTATTGGTGGCAGAAACACTCAAGGGTAGCTTAGGGTTAGAGTTAGGGTTAGGGTGAGGGTTAGGGTACGGCTTAGGGTACAGTTTCGGGGAGGGGTTCGGGTAGGGCGTAGGGTATGGGTTAGGGTTAGGGTTAGGGTTAGTGTTAGGGTTAGGGCTCGGTTTAGGGTATGGGTTAGGATTAGGGTACGCGTTAGGGTTAGGGTAGGGGTTAGGGTTAGGGTATGCGATAGGGTGAGGTTAGTTATTAAACCTATCACACTCTCTAGATACCCCTTAGCACGTAAAGGAATATTATTTGTGGGTCCAGCCATGGAGAAGAGTTTAGACACTAGGAGAAGATAAGGAACACACCCATTATCACGAAATCACATTAGGATTCTCTTTTAAACCTGTTCCTTAAAACACTAGTGCTTAGGAAATCTATTGGTGGCAGAAGCACTCAAGGGTAGCTTAGGGTTAGGGTTAGGGTTAGGGTGAGGGTTAGGGTACGGCTTAGGGTACGGGTTCGGGTAGGGCGTAGGGTATGGGTTAGGGTTAGGGTTAGTGTTAGGGTTAGGGCTCGGTTTAGGGTACGGGTTAGGATTAGGGTACGGGTTAGGATTAGTGTACGCGTTAGGGTTAGGGTAGGTGTTAGGGTTAGGGTACGCGTTAGGGTGAGGGTAGTTATTAAACCTATCCCACTCTCTAGATACCCCCTAGCACGTAAAGGAATATTATTTGGTGGTCCAGCCATGGAGAAGAGTTTAGACACTAGGAGAAGATAAGGAACACACGCATTATCAAGAAATCACATTAGGATTCTCTTTTTAACCTGTTCCTTAAAACACTAGTACTTAGGAAATCTCTTGGAGGCAGAAGCAGTCAAGGGTAGCTTAGTGTTAGGGTTAGGGTTAGGGTGAGGGTTAGGGTACGGCTTGGGTACGGGTTCGGGGAGGAGTTCGGGTAGGGCGTAGGGTATGGGTTAGGGTTAGGGTTAGGGTTAGTGTTAGGGTTAGGGCTCGTTTTGGGTACGGGTTAGGATTAGGGTACGCGTTAGTGTTAGGGTAGGGGTTAGGGTTAGGGTACGCGATAGGGTGAGGTTAGTTATTAAACCTATCCCACTCTCTAGATACCCCTTAGCACGGAAAGGAATATTATTTGGGGGTCCAGCCATGGAGAAGAGTTTAGACACGAGGAGAAGATAAGGAACACACCCATTATCAACAAATCACATTAGGATCCTCTTTTTAACCTGTTCCTTAAAACACTAGTGCTTAGGAAATCTATTGGAGGCAGAAGCCGTCAAGGGTAGCTTAGGTTTAGGGTTAGGGTTAGGGTGAGGGTGAGGGTTAGGGTACGGCTTAGGGTACGGGTTCAGGGAGGGGTTCGGGTAGGGCGTAGGGTATGGGTTAGGGTTAGGGTTAGTGTTAGGGTTCGGGCTCGGTTTAGGGTACGGGTTAGGATTAGGGTACGCGTTAGTGTTAGGGTAGGGGTTAGGGTTAGGTTACGCTTTAGGGTGAGGTTAGTTATTAAACCTATCCCACTCTCTAGATACCCCTTAGCACGTAAAGGAATATTATTTGGGGGTCCAGCCATGGATAAGAGTTTAGACACTAGGAGAAGATAAGGAGCACACCCATTATCAAGAAATCACATTAGGATTCTCTTTTTAACCTGTACCTTAAAACACTAGTGCTTAGGAAATCTATTGGTGGCAGAAGCACTCAAGTGTAGCTTAGGGTTAGAGTTAGGGTTAGGGTGAGGGTTAGGGTACGGCTTAGGGTACAGGTTCGGGGAGGGGTTCGGGTAGGGCGTAGGGTATGGGTTAGGGTTAGGGTTAGGGTTAGTGTTAGGGTTAGGGCTCGGTTTAGGGTACGTGTTAGGATTAGGGTACGCGTTAGGTTTAGGGTAGGGGTTAGGGTTAGGGTATGCGATAGGGTGAGGTTAGTTATTAAACCTATCACACTCTCTAGATACCCCTTAGCACGTAAAGGAATATTATTTGTGGGTCCAGCCATGGAGAAGAGTTTAGACACTAGGAGAAGATAAGGAACACACCCATTATCACGAAATCACATTAGGATTCTCTTTTAAACCTGTTCCTTAAAACACTAGTGCTTAGGAAATCTATTGGTGGCAGAAGCACTCAAGGGTAGCTTAGGGTTAGGGTTAGGGTTAGGGTGAGGGTTAGGATACGGCTTAGGGTACGGGTTCGGGTAGGGCGTAGGGTATGGGTTAGGGTTAGGGTTAGTGTTAGGGTTAGGGCTCGGTTTAGGGTACGGGTTAGGATTAGGGTACGGGTTAGGATTAGTGTACGCGTTAGGGTTAGGGTAGGTGTTAGGGTTAGGGTACGCGTTAGGGTGAGGGTAGTTATTAAACCTATCCCACTCTCTAGATACCCCCTAGCACGTAAAGGAATATTATTTGGTGGTCCAGCCATGGAGAAGAGTTTAGACACTAGGAGAAGATAAGGAACACACCCATTATCAAGAAATCACATTAGGATTCTCTTTTAAACCTGTTCCTTAAAACACTAGTACTTAGGAAATCTCTTGGAGGCAGAAGCAGTCAAGGGTAGCTTAGTGTTAGGGTTAGGGTTAGGGTGAGGGTTAGGGTACGGCTTGGGTACGGGTTCGGGGAGGAGTTCGGGTAGGGCGTAGGGTATGGGTTAGGGTTAGGGTTAGTGTTAGGGTTAGGGCTCGTTTTGGGTACGGGTTAGGATTAGGGTACGCGTTAGTGTTAGGGTAGGGGTTAGGGTTAGGGTACGCGATAGGGTGAGGTTAGTTATTAAACCTATCCCACTCTCTAGATACCCCTTAGCACGTAAAGGAATATTATTTGGGGGTCCAGCCATGGAGAAGAGTTTAGACACGAGGAGAAGATAAGGAACACACCCATTATCAACAAATCACATTAGGATCCTCTTTTTAACCTGTTCCTTAAAACACTAGTGCTTAGGAAATCTATTGGAGGCAGAAGCCGTCAAGGGTAGCTTAGGTTTAGGGTTAGGGTTAGGGTTAGGGTGAGGGTTAGGGTACGGCTTAGGGTACGGGTTCAGGGAGGGGTTCGGGTAGGGCGTAGGGTATGGGTTAGGGATAGGGTTAGTGTTAGGGTTCGGGCTCGGTTTAGTGTACGGGTTAGGATTAGGGTACGCGTTAGTGTTAGGGTAGGGCTTAGGGTTAGGTTACGCTTTAGGGTGAGGTTAGTTATTAAACCTATCCCACTCTCTAGATACCCCTTAGCAAGTAAAGGAATATTATTTGGGGGTCCAGCCATGGAGAAGAGTTTAGAAACTAGGAGAAGATAAGGAGCACACCCATTATCAAGAAATCACATTAGGATTCTCTTTTTAACCTGTACCTTAAAACACTAGTGCTTAGGAAATCTATTGGTGGCAGAAGCAGTCAAGGGTAGCTTAGGGTTTGTGTTAGGGTTAGGGTGAGGGTTAGGGTACGGCTTAGGGTACGGGTTCGGGGAGGGGTTCGGGTAGGGCGTAGGGTATGGGTTAGGGTTAGGGTTAGGGTTAGGGTTCGGGCTCGGTTTAGGGTACGGGTTAGGATTAGGGTACGCGTTAGTGTTAGGGTAGGGGTTAGGGTTATGGTACGCACTAGGGTGAGGGTAGTTATTAAACCTATCCCACTCTCTAGATACCCCTTAGCACGTAAAGGAATATTATTTGGGGGTCCAGCCATGGAGAAGAGTTTAGACACTAGGAGAAGATAAGGAACACAACCATTATCAAGAAATCACATTAGGATTCTCTTTTTAACCTGTTCCTTAAAACACTAGTGCTTAGGAAATCTATTGGATGCAGAAGCAATCAAGGGTAGCTTAGGGTTAGGGTTAGAATTAGGGTGAGGGTTAGGGTACGGCTTAGGGTACGGGTTCGGGGAGGGGTTTGGGTAGGGCGTAGGGTATGGGTTAGGGTTAGGGTTAGGGTTAGTGTTAGTGTTAGGGCTCGTTTTAGGGTACGGGTTAGGATTAGGGTACGCGTTATGGTTACGGTAGCGGTTAGGGTTAGGGTACGCTTTAGGCTGAGGTTAGTTATTAAACCTATCCCACTCTCTAGATACCCCTTAGCACGTAAAGGAATATTATTTGGGGGTCCAGCCATGGAGAAGAGCTTAGACACTAGGAGAAGATAAGGAACACACCCATTATCAAGAAATCACATTAGGATTCTCTTTTTAACCTGTTCCTTAAAACACTAGTGCTTAGGAAATCTATTGGAGGCAGAAGCAGTCAAGGGTAGCTTAGGGTTAGGGTTAGGGTTAGGGTATGGCTTAGGGTACGGGTTCGGGGAGGGGTTCGGGTAGGGCGTAGTGTATGGGTTAGGGTTAGCGTTAGGGTTAGTGTTAGGGTTAGGGCTCGGTTTAGGGTACGGGTTAGGATTAGGGTATGCGTTAGGGTTAGGGTAGGGGTTAGGGTTAGGATATGCGATAGGGTGAGGTTACTTATTAAACCTATCCCACTCTCTAGATACCCCTTAGCACGTAAAGGAATATTATTTGGGGGTCCAGCCATGGAGAAGAGTTTAGACACTAGGAGAAGATAAGGAACACACCCATTATCAAGAAATCACATTAGGATTCTCTTTTTAACCTGTTCCTTAAAACACTGGTGCTTAGGAAATCTATTGGAGGCAGAAGCAGTCAAGAGTAGCTTAGGGTTAGGGTGAGGGTTAGGGTGAGGGTTAGGGTATGGCTTAGGGTACGGGTTCGGGTAGGGCGTAGGGTATGGGTTAGGGTTAGGGTTAGGGTTAGTGTTAGGGTTAGGGCTCGGTTTAGGGTACCGGTTAGGATTAGGGTACGCGTTAGGGTTAGGGTAGGGGTTAGGGTTAGCGTACGCGTTAGGGTGAGGGTAGTTATTAAACCTATCACACTCTCTAGATGCCCCTTAGCATGTAAAGGAATATTATTTGGGGGTCCAGCCATGGAGAAGAGTTTAGACACGAGGAGAAGATAAGGAACACACCCATTATCAAGAAATCACATTAGGATTCTCTTTTTAACCTGTTCCTTAAAACACTAGTGCTTAGGAAATCTATTGGAGGCAGAAGCAGTCAAGGGTAGCTTAGGGTTAGGTTTAGGGTTAGGGTACGGCTTAGGGTACGGGTTCGGGGACGGGTTCGGGTAGGGCGTAGGGTATGGGTTAGGGTTAGGGTTAGGGTAAGTGTTAGGGTTAGGGCTCGGTTTAGGGTACGGGTTAGGATTAGGGTATGCGTTAGGGTTAGGGTAGGTGTTAGGGTTAGGGTACGCATTAGGGTGAGGGTAGTTATTAAACCTATCCCACTCTCTAGATACCCCCTAGCACGTAAAGGAATATTATTTGGGGGTCCAGCCATGGAGAAGTTTTTAGACACTAGGAAAATATAAGGAACACACCCATTATCACGAAATCACATTAGGATTCTCTTTTTAACCTGTTCCTTAAAACACTAGTGCTTAGGAAATCAATTGGAGGCAGAAGCAGTCAAGGGTAGCTTAGGGTTAGGGTTAGGGTTAGGGTTAGGGTTAGGGTTAGGGTTAGGGTTCGGGCTCGGTTTAGGGTACGGGTTAGGATTAGGGTACGCGTTAGTGTTAGGGTAGGGGTTAGGGTTATGGTACGCACTAGGGTGAGGGTAGTTATTAAACCTATCCCACTCTCTAGATACCCCTGAGCACGTAAAGGAATATTATTTGGGGGTCCAGCCATGGAGAAGAGTTTAGACACTAGGAGAAGATAAGGAACACACCCATTATCAAGAAATCACATTAGGATTCTCTTTTTAACCTGTTCCTTAAAACACTAGTGCTTAGGAAATCTATTGGAGGCAGAAGAAGTCAAGAGTAGCTTAGGGTTAGGGTTAGGGTTAGGGTGAGGGTTAGGGTATGGCTTAGGGTACGGGTTCGGGTAGGGCGTAGGGTATGGGTTAGGGTTAGGCTTAGGGTTAGTGTTAGGGTTAGGGCTCGGTTTAGGGTACGGGTTAGGATTACGGTACGCGTTAGTGTTAGGGTAGGGGTTAGGGTTAGGATATGCGATAGGGTGAGGTTACTTATTAAACCTATCCCACTCTCTAGATACCCCTTAGCACGTAAAGGAATATTATTTGGGGGTCCAGCCATGGAGAAGAGTTTAGACACTAGGAGAAGATAAGGAACACACCCATTATCAAGAAATCACATTAGGATTCTCTTTTTAACCTGTTCCTTAAAACACTAGAGCTTAGGAAATCTATTGGAGGCAGAAGCAGTCAAGAGTAGCTTAGGGTTAGGGTTAGGGTTAGGGTGAGGGTTAGGGTATGGCTTAGGGTACGGGTTCGGGTAGGGCGTAGGGTATGGGTTAGGGTTAGGGTTAGTGTTAGGGTTCGGGCTCGGTTTAGGGTACGGGTTAGGATTAGGGTACGCGTTAGTGTTAGGGTAGGGGTTAGGGTTATGGTACGCACTAGGGTGAGGGTAGTTATTAAACCTATGCCACTCTCTAGATACCCCTTAGCACGTA